>NC_135805.1:15324859-15432359 GCF_964213995.1 Mustelus asterias
CTCCCTCCCTCGCGCCTCACCCACCGTTTGCCCCTCCTGAGCATGTGCGGGATGTTTCGAATGCCAACTCACTTTCCATTCCCTCTGCCCCCTGACAGATATTTCTGACATGCAGCCCTGGCAGTCCTGTGCCCTGGGGAGATGGGGTGGTGGGGAGGGGGGGGGGGGGGGGGGTTTGGCAATCCTGTGAGCTAGGGGTGGGGGGGAGAAGGGGGGTGGGGGGACGGGGGACGGGTTGGCAGTCCTGTGAGCTGGGGAGGGGGGGGGCGGCTGGGTGGGTTTGGCAGTCCTGTGAGCTGGTGGTGGGGGCAGGGGGGGGGCCCTGTGAGCTGGAGGGGAGGTCCTGTGAGCTGGGAGGGGTGGGAGTGGGGTTGGCAGTCCTGTGAGCTGTGGGGGGGGGGGGGGGGGGGGGAGGGCTGCGGGGGGGGGGGGGGGGGGGGGGAGGGGGGCTGGCGGGGGGAGGGGGGCTGGGGGGGAGGGGGGGTGGGGGGGAGGGGGGGCTGGGGGGAGGGGGTAGTGTGGATCTCCTAACGATTTGTCATTCAATTAAACAAACAAAGGCAGGAGGTGAGAGAGAGAATTTCACAAATCGGGTGATTTCGCTGTGAGTAACCCCGTACCTTTAGGGTGTATCGGCAGCTGGCCCTGTTACAGATACAGACTGACCCTCCTGTTAAATTATGTTAGATAACAATGCGGATAGTGCTTGGGAGCCTTTACTGTGATAAAGGTGCTGTATAAATACACATTGCCCTGCTGCTATGTTTCTAGAACTTTCTACATTGGAATAGGAATGGGTCCCATGTGGTAGCTCAGGCCTGCACCCACCATTTAATTAGAATCATAGAATCCCTACAGTACAGGAGGAGGCCATTCAGCCCATCGAGCCTGCACCGATAACAATCCCACCCAGGTCCTATCCCCATAACCTCACAAATTTACCCGGGGCGGCACGGTGGCACAGTGGTTAGCACTGCTGCCTCACAGCACTAAGGATCCGGGTTCGATTCCCAGCTTGGGTCACTGTCTGTCTGTGTGGAGTCTGCACATTCTCCCCGTGTCTGTGTGGGTTTCCTCCGGGTGCTCCGGTTTCCTCCCACATTCCGAAAGATGTGCTGGTTAGGTGCATTGGCCGTGCTAAATTCTCCCTCAGTGTACCCGAACAGGTGCCGGAGTGTGGCGACTAGGGGATTTTCACAGTAACTTCATTGCAGTGTTAACGTAAGCCGACTTGTGACACTAATAAATAAATAAACTTCTAGTCCCCCTGACACTAAGGATCAATTTAGTATGGCCAGTGCACCTAACCCGCACACCTTTGGACTGTGGGAGGAAACCGGAGCATCCCGAGGAAACCCACGCAGACACGGGGAGAATGTACAGACCCACTTCTGCACTGCGTTCCTCAGTACCCTTACCCTCTTCCCTTTTCATGATTTTAAACTCTTGTCTCTTTCTTAGAATGTACAAAGTTGTGCCTCACACTCCGCATTCACTCTAAAACAAGTGTGTTGCCTACAGCAGTGGCCATGCAAGCGTGTGCTGACTGCCCCTCTTGTCACCTCTGCTACCACCCATTTTATTTACCCGCTACTGTTCGAAGCACGAAGACCCGGGCAGGAGGGTGGCACAGTGGTTAGCACTGCGGCCTCACAGCGGGTTCGATTCCTGGCTTGGGTGATTGTCTGTATGGAGTCTGCATGTTCTTCCCGTGTCTGCATGGGTTTCCTCCGGGTGCTCTGGTTTCCTCCCACACTCCAAAGATGTGCAGGTTAAGGGGATTAGCCATGCTAAATTGTCCCTTAGTGTCAGGGGGACTAGCTAGGATAAATACATGGGGTTATGGGAATAGGGTTGGGTGGGATTGTGGTCAGTGCAGACTCGATGGGCTGAACGGCCTCCTTCTGCACTGAAGGGATTCTATGATTCTATGACTCATCATTAGCCAGTGTTAGAATGATTAGGAGGCATGGGGCACTGGGAAAAGGCCTAAAACGATTGGCCACACATAGCTGCCTGTTCTCATATCCACCCAACAGCAGTCTGAATGGGAATGGAGCGTGGAGAGGAGGGGGGGGGAAGGGTTGTGGGGCGGGGGGGGGGGGATGTGTTGCTGCTTTGACAGAAGCCCTCCCTCCGTGCCGGCTATTTATCGGAAAACAATTTTAATCGTTAAAATTCAATCCGGCGATTAATACAAAATGAATTCTATTGTGCAATGCTGGATGTGGCCGGTGAAACCATTGTGTCTCCGATGGCATCAGCGAGGCCTCTGTCGTCTGTTGTCATGGCAACACACACCCCTTTTTTTATTTAAAAAAAAATACAAGGCCTCTTTAAAAAGAACAAGGTCTTCTTCATTGACAAAAATGGTAGTTTTATTAACAGGAGTTCTGTTGCCCAGAGCTTGGACTGCTTTTGGATGCCATATTAGTGACAACATCTGAACTGCAGCAAAAAATACCCTTTGTTGAATATCCCTTTGTCAGCTGTCGAGTCCCATGACTGGCTTTGGACAGAGGCCAGCACTGACTACGTGTGGAATTGGAGGAGTGAAGAGGCTTTGTGGAGGCTGCCAATGTTGCAGTTCTCTACATCCCCCAGTGGATGGTAGTCTTGGTCCAGAAACGCCAACAACTCAAAAGTCCAGCTGAGATCTCAGAGCAGCAACAGGATTACATACAGGAACCAATGATTTGTCCGAGCAAATTCACGCCACCATTTATGTCCCATTCGAGTCTCCTGTCATCCTTCCTCAGCAGCAGAACTCACCACCTTTCTCTTTCATGTGCTTACTTAGCTTCTCCTCAAATAAATGGTTAGCACTGCTGCCTCACTGCGCCAGGGACCTGGGTTCGATTCCCGGCTTGGGTCACTGTCTGTGCGGAGTCTGCACATTCTCCCCGTGTCTGCGTGGGTTTCCTCCGGGTGCTCCGGTTTCCTCCCACAGTCTGAAAGGCGTGCTGGTTAGGTGCATTGTTAAAGTTTATCTATTAGTCACAAGTAAGGCTTACATTAACACTGCAATTAAGTTACTGTGAAATGCCCCTAGTCGCCACACTCCGGTGCCTGTTCTTTGGGTCAATGCACCTAACCAGCACATCTTTCAGACTGTGGGAGGAAACCGGAGTATCCGGAGGAAACCCACGCAGACACGGGTAGAATGTGCAGCCTCCGCACAGACAGTGACCCAAGCTGGGAATCGAACCCGGGTCCCTGGCGCTGTGAGGCAGCAGTGCTAACCACTGGGCCGCCGTGCCGCCCCTAATTTGGCCATGCTAACTTCTCCCTCAGTGTACCCGAACAGGCACCGGAGTGTGGCGACTAGGGGTTTTCCACAGTGGCTTCATTGCAGTGTTAATGTAAGCCTTACTTGTGACACTAATAAATAAACTTTAAAAATGTACTCCCTATAGCAGGAAGAAGCACCAAGTCTGTGGACAGAACAAGCTGCTTTTCAATTCCCTACTGGATTTCTTGGTGACAATCTTACATTGGTGATCTCAAGATTTGACCTCCAGGACAAGTGGAAACATTGCATCGGTCAAAACCCTTCGTCATTTGAAGGTCTTATTGTGGAGTGTGAGTCACCTCCCCGGTCCCGGCACTGTGGTTGAGATATAAAAACCGCAGGCTCACAGACCGCACTGTGACTGAGGTTCTTCTCTCTCTAACTGGCGCTCCCCGCACTACCACTCCTATAGGTCCCCCCCCTCGCCCCCACGGTGTATTTTCTGGTGTGGAGGTGACCTGCTATATCGTACAATCCCATACAGTGCAGAAGGAGGCCATTCGGCCCATCGAGCCTGCACCGACAGAGCATCTTACCCAGGCCCTATCCCCGAGACCCCACGCATTTATCCTAACCTACACATCTTGGGACACGAAGAGGCAATTTAACACGGCCAATTCACCCAACCCATACATCTTTGGAGTGTGGGAGGAAACCGGAGCACCCGGAGGAAACCCAGGCAGACATTGGCCGGTGGTGGGATTTTCTGGTCCCGCTGATGTCACTGGGTATTTTGTGTGCCCCCACACTCTCCGTTGCTGGGGAACGCCCCCTGGGGGAGGGAGGGGTCACCGTCAGCGGGACTGGAAGATCTTGCCGGCGGGATCTTGGCCCAAGTGTTTATTGGTAACACGTCACAATGTACATGCACACGGGGTACAACTCAGTGTAGATGTACATGGGGTACAGCTCAATGTACATATACACTGGGTACAGCTCAATGTACATGTACACAGGGTTCAGCTCAATGTACATGTTCACAGGGTTCAGCTCAATGTACATGTACATGGGGCACAGCTCAATATAGATGTACACAGAGTACAGCTCAAAGTTCATGTACACGGGAGACAGCTCAATCTCTGAGCTAACTCCATGCTTGCTTCTACACAGGTCTCTGTTTAGTTCCCAGCTCTCTCTCACCTCAGGTCATGTGTCTCTTTACACCACACTGTGGGCGGTACTGTTTCCAGCTCTACTTTAACCCTTGCTGTGCCAGATATCATTACAATACAACCACCAAGGTTGTGAGGGAACTGTTTGAGAGTTCTGCCATTCTGGAAGTACTTTGTCGGAATGAAACTTACTCCTGCTTCTAGTTTCTCTGTTTCTATCTCACTGTCGCAAAACCCTGGAATTCCCTCCCTAACAGCACTGTGGGTGTACCTACACCTCAGGGACTGCAGCGGGTTTGGGAAGGCAGCTCACCAACACCCTCTCAAAGGGCAATTAGGGAAGGAGAATAAATGCTGGACTTGGTGGCGATGCCCACATCCCATGAAAGAATAACGGAAAAGTCCCACTCCAGAGACATGAAGCACACAATATATAGGCTGACACTCCAATGAAAGAATATAGAATCATAGAAACCCTATGGTGCAGAAAGAGGCCATTCAGCCCATCGACCCTGCACTGACAACAATCCCACGCAGGCCCTATTCCCGTACCCCCCCCCCCCCCCCCCCGCCCCGTGTACATGTACATTGCTCTGACACCAGGGGGCAATTTAGCATGGCCAATCAACCTAATCTGCACATCTTTGGACTGTGGGAGGAAACTGGAGCTGAGGTGAGGAGAAATTTCTTCACCCAGAGGGTGGTGAATGTGTGGAATTCACTGCCACAGGATGTAGCTGAGGCCAAAACGTTGTCTGATCTCAAGAAGAAATTAGATATAGCTCTTTGGGAGGAAGGGGGGGATCAGGATATTGAATTTGATGATCAGCCATGATCAAAATGAATGGTGGAGCAGGCTCGAAGGGCCGAATGGCCTCCTCCTGCTTCTCGTTTCTATGTTGCTATGAAACAGGGGCTCAAAGAGTTAAATCATGCGGTCGCTCCAAGCGTAGTTTGGGTTTAGAGGATTGGTGTGATTTAGGCCTTTACCACCATCAAGCCTTTACCACCATCCAATCAAATCGCGGCTGACCTGTATCTTAATTCCATCTGCACGCCCAGATTTCTTAACACTTAACACCCTCATCCAACCACATCAATCTCAGCTTGGAAATTTTCAATCGAACCTCAGCCTTAACAGCTTTCTGGGCAAGTAAGTGGCAGATTTCCACTACCCTTAGTTCATAAGTTCATAAGATATAGGAGCAGAATTAGGCCATTCAGCCCATCGAGTCTGCTCCGTCATTCGATCATGGCTGATATGCTCCTCATCCCCATTTTCCTGCCTTCTCCCCATAACCCTTCAACCCATTACCAATTAAAAATCTGTCTAACTCCTCCTTAAATTTACTCACTGTCCCAGCATCCACCGCACTTTGGGGGAGTGAATTCCACAGATTCACAATCCTCTGGGAGAAGTAGTTTCTCCTCAACTCTGTTTTAAATTTGCTTCCCCTTATCCTAAGACTATGACCTCTCGTCCTAGAATGCCCCTCAAGAGGAAGCATCCGCTCCACGTCTACTTTATCGAGACCTTTTATCATCTTGTATACCTCAATTTGATCTCTCCTCTTATTAACATCCCCTAGCTCTGAATCTGTCTAATTCTTATCTTTCTGGACTCTCCTACCAGGGGAAGCAGTTGCTCACTCTCACTCTCCACATTGTCATTAACCATCTTAAACATCACAATTAGATCATTCCTTAATCTTTTCCATTCAAAGGGAATCCAAGCCAAGGCACTGAACCCCCTTTGGAGCTGGTAGTTTTTCGACAAATCTGCACTGCATTCTGTCCAAGACCGATGCATCCTGGCTGAGGAACAGTGACTGGAACAGGATACAGTGCCATAAACCTAATAAAAGCCTGTTACTGCAGCTTAATAGGAAATCTCAGGTACATCAGTTAACCCTTTGTCAGAATATTGACAAAGGATCATCGGGACTCGAAACGTCAGCTCTTTTCTCTCCTTACTGACTGCCAGACTTGCTGAGATTTTCCAGCATTTTCTCTTTTGGTTTCAGATTCCAGCATCCGCAGTAATTTGCTTTTATTGAGGGTTATAAAGGTTAATACAGGTAGATATTGTATGGATTGAGGGTTATAAGGGTTAATACAGGTAGATATTGTATGGATTGAGGGCTATAAGGGTTAATACAGGTAGATATTGTATGGATTGAGGGCTATAAGGGTTAATACAGGTAGATATTGTATGGATTGAGGGTTATAAGGGTTAATAGAGGTAGATATTGTATGGGCTGAGGGTTATAAGGGTTAATACAGGTAAATATTATATGGATTGAGGGTTATAAGGGTTAATACAGGTAGATATATATCCTAGGATTCTTTGGGAGGCAAGGGATGAGATAACAGAGCCTTTGGCATTGATCTTTGCGTCCTCACTGTCCACGGGAGTGGTGCCAGAGGACTGGAGAGTGGCGAATGTGGTTCCTCTGTTTAAGAAAGGGAATAGAAATGACCCTGGTAATTATAGGCCGGTTAGTCTTACTTCGTGTGTTCAGTAAGTTGATGGAAAACGTCCTCAGGGATAGGATTTACGACCATTTAGAAAGATGCAGCTTAATCCGGGATAGTCAGCACGGATTTGTGAAGGGCAAGTCTTGCCTCACAAATTTGATAGAATTTTTTGAGGAGGTAACTAAGTGTGTAGATGAAGGTAGTGCAGTTGATGTCATATACATGGATTTTAGTAAGGCGTTTGATAAAGTCCCCCACGGTCGGCTTATGAAGAAAGTAAGGATGTGTGGGATAAGGGAAGTTTGGCCGATTGGATAGGTAACTGGCTATCTAACAGAAGACAGAGGGTGGTGGTGGATGGAAAATTTTCGGACTGGAAACCGGTTACCAGCGGAGTGCCACAGGGATCAGTGCTTGGTCCGCTGCTCTTTGTAATTTTTATAAATGACTTGGAGGAGGGGGCTGAAGGGTGGATCAGTAAATTTGCTGATGACACCAAGATTGGTGGAGTAGTGGATGAGGTGGAGGGCTGTTGTAGGCTGCAAAGAGATATAGATAGGATGCAGAGCTGGGCTGAAAAATGGCAAATGGAGTTTAACCCTGACAAATGCGAGGTGATTCATTTTGGTAGGACAAATTTAAATGTGGATTACAGGGTCAAAGGTAGGGTTCTGAAGAATATGGAGGAACAGAGAGATCTTGGGGTTCAGATCCATAGATCTCTGAAGGTTGCCACTCAAGTGGATAGAGCCATGAAGAAGGCCTATAGTGTGTTGGCGTTCATTAACAGGGGGTTTGAGTTTAAGAGCCGTGGGGTTATGCTGCAACTGTACAGGACCTTGGTGAGACCAGTTTTGGAATATTGTGTGCAGTTCTGATCACCTCACTACAAGAAGGATGTGGAGACACTGGAAAGAGTGCAAAGGAGATTTACCAGGATGCTGCCTGGTTTGGAGGGTAGGTCTTATGAGGAAAGGTTGAGGGAACTTGGGCTTTTCTCTTTGGAGCGGAGGAGGTTGAGAGGAGACTTGATAGAGGTTTATAAGATGATGAGGGGGATAGATCGAGTGAACGTTCAAAGACTATTTCCTCGGGTGAATGGAGCGGTAACTAGGGGGCATAACTATAGGGTTCATGGTGGGAGATATAGGAAGGATGTCCGAGGTAGGTTCTTTACTCAGAGAGTGGTTGGGGTGTGGAATGGACTGCCTGCAGGGATAGTGGAGTCAGAAACTTTAGGAACATTTAAGAAGCTATTGGATAGGCACATGGAGTACTTCGGGATGATAGGGAGGAAATAGCTTGATCTGGGTTTCAGACAAAGCTCGGCACAACATCGTGGGCCGAAGGGCCTGTTCTGTGCTGTACTGTTCTATGTTCTATATTGTATGGATTGAGGGTTATAAGGGTTAATACAGGTAGATATTGTAAGGGCTGAGGGTTATAAGGGTTAATACAGGTAGATATTGTATGGAATGAGGGTTATAAGGGTTAATACAGGTAGATATCAAGAACATAAGAACATAAGAAATAGGAGCAGGAGTAGGCCATCTAGCCCCTCGAGCCTGCCCCACCATTCAATAAGATCATGGCTGATCTGAAGTGGATCAGTTCCACTTACCCGCCTGATCCCTATAACCCCTAATTTCCTTACCGATCAGGAATCCATCTACCCATGATTTAAACATATTCAACGAGGTAGCCTCCACCACTTCAGTGGGCAGAGAATTCCAGAGATTCACCACCCTCTGAGAGAAGAGGTTCCTCCTCAAATCTGTCCTTAACTGACCTCCCTTTATTTTGAGGCTGTGCCCTCCAGTTCTAGTTTCGTTTCTAAGTGGAAAGAATCTCTCCACCTCTACCCTATCCAGCCCCTTCATTTTCTTATAGGTCTCTATAAGATCCCCCCTCAGCCTTCTAAATTCCAACGAATACAAACCCAATCTGCTCAGTCTCTCCTCATAATCAACACCCCTCATCTCTGGCATCAACCTGGTGAACCTTCTCTGCACTCCCTCCAAGTCCAATATATCCTTCCGCAAATAAGGGGACCAATACTGCACACAGTATTCCAGCTGCGGCCTCACCAATGCCCTGTACAGTTGCAGCAAGACCTCCCTGCTTTTATATTCTATCCCCCTTGCGATATAGGCCAACACCCCATTTGCCTTCTTGATCACCTGTTGCACCTGCAGACTGGGTTTTTTCATCTCATGCACAAGGACCCCCAGGTCCCTCTGCACAGCAGCATGTTGTAATTTCTTTCCATTTAGATAATAATCCAATTTGCTATTATTTCTTCCAAAGTGAATAACCTCGCATTTGTTAACGTTATACTCCATCTGCCAGATCCTCACCCACTCACTCAGCCTGATCAAATCTCTCTGCAGACCTTCTACGCCCTCCACACGATTCACTTTTCCACTTATCTTTGTGTCGTCTGCAAACTTTGTTACCCTACACTCAGTCCCCTCCTCCAGATCGTCTATATAAATGGTAAACAGGTAGATATTGTAAGGGCTGAGGGTTATAAGGGTTAATACAGGTAGATGTGGTATGGATTGAGGGTTATAAGGGTTAATACAGGTAGATATTGTAAAGGCTGAGCATTATAAGGGTTAATACAGGTAGATATTGTATGGATTGAGGTTTATAAGGGTTACTACAGGTAGATATTGTATGGGCTGAGGGTTATAAGGGTTAATACAGGTAGATATGGTATGGATTGAGGGTTATAAGGGTTAATACAGGTAGATATGGTATGGAGTGAGGGTTATAAGGGTTAATACAGGTAGATTGTGTAAGGGCTGAGGGTTATAAGGGTTAATACAGGTAGATATTGTATGGAGTGAGGGTTATAAGGGTTAATACAGGTAGATATGGTGTGGAGTGAGGGTTATAAGGGTTAATACAGGTAGATATGGTATGGAGTGAGGGTTATAAGGGTTAATACAGGTAGATAGTGTAAGGGCTGAGGGTTATAAGGGTTAATACAGGTAAATATTGTATGGATTAGGTGATAAAGGGTTAATACAATTGGAGATTCCTGGGAGGTAAATTTGGTTTTTCAGGATACTGAAGCATGATCCCACTCTCTATCTTTCCTGATTTTTTCCCCAATTACTGCTAACATGAGCACCCGGAACCCTTTACTCTTCGACACACTGGGCGAGATTTTATGGCCCCCCCCCGTCCCGAAACCGTGAAATCCGCGCCTGAGGTCAACAGACCTTTCCATTCTCTCCCCTTGCCCGCTCCGATTCCCGTGGCGGGCGGGGTGGTAAATTCCGGTGACGGTCTTTCACCCTCCAGGGATGTATTTATAGTTGAATCTGGTTTCTACTGGAAGAGCTGTAAAGCTGTTTGATAACTTGCCTAAATGCTTGATTCGGGCAAGATCTCTTATCTTTCCGAACTTTGACAACAGCCTTATCTTTCACTCTTCATAATCCTTGTCTATTTTTATATCAGACCTATGTCACATTAACTATTTCCCAATGGTTCAGAATGGAGGATGGTGGTGGAGAAGGTGACAGAGTCTTTGAGGAGGCGGCAGAGATGGTGGGCGGGTAAAAGGTAGGGATGTGTTGGCACGTGGACTTTCTGTAAACCTTTGAGAAGATACCAACAGCATCAACAGGAACTTACATTTATATAGCACCTTTAACGTAATAAAACGTAACACCGGAGTGTGACAAAGCACAATTTGACACTGAGGCAGGCAACTGACACGCAGGCAATCGTGGGTCAGCTGACATTGGCCGTGTTTAAAGAGAGCCTTAGTTTCAGAAATAGAGTGGTTTTTTTTATTCATTCGTGGGACATGGGCATCGCTGGCTGGCCAGCATTTATTGCCCATCCCTAGTTGCCCGACGGCAGTTGAGAGTCAACCACATTGCTGTGGCTCTGGAGTCACATGTAGGCCAGACCAGGTAAGGACAGCAGATTTCCTTCCCTAAAGGATGTTAGTGAACCAGATGGGTTTTTCCAATAATCGACAATGGTTTCATGGTCATCAGAAGATTCTTAATTCCAGATACTTTTTACTGAATTCAAATTCCACCATCTGCCGTGGCGGGATTTGAACCCAGGTCCAAGAACACTGGCTGAGTTTCTGGATTAATAGTCTAGCGACAATACCACTAGGCCATCGCCTCCCCAGTGGGCAGAGGTGGGCAGATGTTTAGGAAGGAAACTCCAGAGTTTATGGTGTAGACAACTGAAGGCCTGGCCATCAATGACCAATGATTAAAATAAGGACCAGAATAGAGACGTCATAAGCCTCCGCGGATTATTGGTAAGGAGATGGAATGAGCAAAAATCTGGTGGATAGAATTCAATTTCTGCGAACATGAAGGAGATTACAAAAATGGTAAGGAGAGACCTTACAGAGGGATTTGAAAACAAGGAGGAGATGATTAAGGGGTATGGAATTAGGAGAATTTGATTAAAACCCTGGTTAGAAGGCCAGAATCCTACTGCCCCACCTGCCACGGACAGAGGACAATAGGAGTTAAAAGTGGTTTCTTAGAGCAGTTAGAAGTAGATGGAGACGTTCCATGGGGTTGTGTTCTGCGACTGTTTCTGTACTTCAGTGATATGGGTGTAAGTAAGTCATGCGGTGGGATTTTACGGCCTTGCTCAAGCGAGACCGGAAATTCCCGCCAGATGTCAGCGGACATTTCCGTTGTCCGCCCCTTGCCCACTCCGATTCCATGGCGAGCGGGTTGGTAGAATTCCAGTGATGGTGTCCAAAGTGCAGCCAATACTAAAACAAGAAAGGTGAGATAGTTCAGAAGACTAAAGAAAAGGGCAAAGGATTATTGGTAAGGAGATGGAATGAGCAAAAATCTGGTGGATAGAATTCAATTTCTGTGAACATGAAGTGTTTAAAGTACATTTATTAGCGTCACAGATAGGGCTTACATTGACACTGCAATGAAGTTACTGTGAAAATCCTTCACATTCCGGTGCCTGTTCGGGTACACTGAGGGAGAATTTAGCATGGCTAATAGATCTATTAAAAAATGAAAGTAGCAATCAGGTTTTAAACAGGTGATCGGGCAGAGGAAGGGGCTTTTGAGGGGTTCACTTTCAGATTAAAATCAGCATCTCAGCGAGAGAAACTATTAAAAGGTCAAGACCGGGATTCTCCCATGGAAATTCAAAGTGTCGGATCCACGTATAAACTGGAGTAAATTTCAGCGGGATTTTTCAAAATGAATCTCCCACAAATCTGTGCGCTGCAGAGTGCGCTAGCATGAATCACACTGAAAATCAGTGTGCGGGACCTATTCCCGCTGGAGAGGCCGGCAGCATAGCGCTGAGGGGGCCACTGCGCGTGCGCTGATCTGTCAGCACCGAGATTGGCGCATGCACAACTGCCTGGCCTGATTGCTGGCCAGCTCAATCGCTGGCTAGCCCCACTGCCCCCACATCACAGGCTGTGCCACTCCTCCCCCCACTCCGCCCCCCGCTGGCAGTCCCGATCTCCCGATCCCACCCCTTCTCCCCACAGTCCTGGCCCCCTCCTCCCCCAACCTCCATGGGCCCCCCCTTCACTCCAGCAGGGTCAGGCTGTCAGCTTCCTGCTATGGGGAACTATTGTATACCCCGGTGGAGTGAACCACTCCCTGTGCGGGGGGGTGGGGGAGACACACGCAGGCCTGGAGACTTCAGTCCCGAGTTGGCGACGCCGGAAGCCCGCGACACACCTCTGCTGACGTCTCCTGGCCCGCTGCTCTGCTCCAGCTGGGAGAATCACCCCTCAAACAGAGGGTTTCACAGAGAAAGCTTTAGAATATTAAAAACAAGCTGTAAGAGTGAATCTAGATTAAAACCTTATTAAGATCATAGTTGGGGCATTGTGTAGTGATTTAGGTTCCACACTGGAGAAAGGATGTGGAGGCTTTAGAGAAAGTAATTGAATAATGAATATAAGGAGATGTGTGAAAAATGGGGGCTGTTGTCATGGGAACCGAGGAAATTACAGGATGATTGGATAGAAGTGTTTACATTTATGAATGAATTGAGCCGATGAGGAACAGGTTGATTCCTGTGATTGGGGAGACTAAGATTATGGGAATTTAGATGTAAGAGCGAACGTTAGAAATTTAGGCCAGGGGAAGCCTGAACTCCATCGGAGAGAAGCAGTTTGCTAATCTAGACAAAGTTTTGACGAGATTTTAGGAATGCGCCTAAAAAGAGGAAAGTGCACCTTCCAAGCAGTTAATCCTGGCTATCGGGTAGACGCTCAGGGATTACACTCCATGGAGCTCTCCCCGTGTCTGCGTGGGTTTCCTCCGTTGCTCCAGTTTCCTCCCACATTCCAAAGATGTGGGGTTAGGTTGGTTGGCCCCATGCTAAATTCCCCCTTAGTGTTGGGGGATTAGCGGGGTGAATGTGTGGGGTCACAAGAATAGGACCATTGTGGGATTGTGGTCGGTGCAGACTCGATGGGCCAAATGGCCTCCTTCTGCATGTAGGGATTCTATGAAGTCAAAGTGCAAGTGATTAAGGAGGCATAGGCCCCGAGGAACATAGAATCATAGAATCCCTACTGTGCAGAAGGAGGCCATTCAGCCCATCGAGTCTGAACCCACCACAATCCCACCCAGGCCCTCTCCCCATAACCCCATACATTTACCCTGCTGACCCTCCTGACACTAATGGACAATTTAGCATGGCCAATCAAACTAACCCGCGTGTCTTTCAGACTGTGGGAGGAAACCGGAGCACCCGGAGGAAACCCACGCAGACATGGGTAGAATGTGCAGACTCCACACAGACAGTGACCCAAGGCCGGAATTGAATCAGAGTCCTTGGCGCTGTGAGGCAGCAGTGCTAACCACTGTGCCACCGTGCCACCCCACCTCAGAACTCAGACTCTTCCTTCGGATGGTCAACTGTTGTGGACAGTTGCTCCCAAATCTATCAACATTGCTGACACTGTTGCCTGTGCTTTTAAAGAAGTGCCAAAGATGGTATTGGAAAACACCACAAAAAGAGGCTTTTAACCAAGTTAAGCAGGCACTTCAGTGAACTAGAACCAGAGGGCACAACCTCAGGCTAAAGGGACAATCCTTTAAAACAGAGATGAGGTGGAATTTCTTCAGCCAGAGAGTGGTGAATCTGTGGAACTCTTTGCCGCAGAAGGCTGTAGAGGCCAGGTTATTGAGTGTCTTTAAGACAGAGATAGATAGGTTCTTGATTAATAAGGGGATCAGGGGTTATGGGGAAAAGGCAGGAGAATGGGGATGAGAAAAATATCAGCCATGATTGAACGGCAGAGCAGACTTGATGGGCCGAGTGGCCTAATTCTGCTCCTATGTCTTATGGTCTTATGGTCTAACATGCTTATTACTGCATCTCTACCCCTCCAGGAAGATAGTACTTACATGCAATGCATCACGGGCTCAAGCTGAGAGGGGCGAAGTATAACTCAGACATCAGAGGGACGTTTTTTACACAGAGGGTGGTGGGGGCCTGGAATGCGCTGCCAAGTAGGGTGGTGGAGGCAGGCACGCTGACATCGTTTAAGACTTACCTGGATAGTCACATGAGCAGCCTGGGAATGGAGGGATACAAACGATTGGTCTAGTTGGACCAAGGAGCGGCACAGGCTTGGAGGGCCGAAGGGCCTGTTTCCTGTGCTGTACTGTTCTTTGTTCTTTGTTCTTTGTATCACCATATGGGGGAGGGACAGTGTTTTCCCACAAAATAGTCCAACAGTCCCACTGGATATGTATCAAGAACCCGATTAGTGAATACTCCCAAACAGAAGAAGAAGGTGGAGTTGTTATCTACGACATCAAGATGTTCCATCAATACATACAGGACACATCTTACTCTCATCACAGAACACAAGCCACTTTTATGGCTTTTCAAGGAAGACAAAGCGATTCCACCAATTGCTTCTGGGCACTGTTCCTGTTGGCGTACGAATGTACCGAACATCCGCCCGGGAATTACAAAGCCAATCAGGAGGCCTTAGGTCATCTCCTGTTACCAGAAACCAGGTCACCCCCTCCAGTCCCGCAAGAGATTGTAATGGCTTTAAACTTTCTGGACTCTTTACCTATGACTGCTCAATAGGTTAAATACTATCGCATAGAGGTCCACTGGAATTAATGATTAAACATATGATACTGCATGGGCGACAAAATGAGAGTGATTCAGAGTAGACAGTGGGTCACAGAGAGGGGACAGTGGGTCAGTGAGGGGTCAGTGGGTCAGTGAGGGGGCAGTGGGTCACAGTGAGGGGACAGTGAATCAGTGAGGAGACAGTGGGTCAGTGAGGAGACAGTGGGTCACAGTGAGGGGACAGTGGGTCACAGTGAGGGCACAGTGGGTCAGGGAGGGGACAGTGGGTCATAGTGAGGGGACAGTGGGTCACAGTGAAGGACAGTGGGTCACAGTGAGGGGACAGTGGGCCAGTGAGGAGACAGTGGGTCACAGTGAGGGGACAGTGGGTCAGTGAGGAGACAGTGGGTCACAGTGAGGGGACAGTGAGTCAGTGAGGAGACAGTGGGTCAGTGAGGAGACAGTGGGTCACAGTGAGGGGACAGTGGGTCAGTGAGGGGACAGTGGGTCAGTGAGGAGACAGTGGATCAGTGAGGGGACAGTGGGTCACAGTGAGGGGACAGTTGGTCACAGTGAGGGGACAGTGGGTCAGTGAGGGGACAGTGGGTCAGTGAGGGGACAGTGGATCACAGTGAGGAGACAGTGGGTCACAGTGAGGGGGCAGTGGGTCAGTGAGGGGACAGTGGGTCACAGTGAGGGGACAATGGGTCACAGTGAGGGGACAGTGGGTCACAGTGAGGGGACAGTGGGTCACAGTGAGGGGTCAGTGGGTCACAGTGAGGGGACAGTGGGTCAGTGAGGGGACAGTGGGTTACAGTGAGGGGGCAGTGGGTCAGTGAGGGGACAGTGGGTCACAGTGAGGAGACAGTGGCTCACAGTGAGGGGACAGTGGGTCAGTGAGGGGTCAGTGGGTCCGTGAGGGGACAGTGGGTCACAGTGAGGGGACAGTGGGTTAGTGAGGGGACAGTGGATCACACTGAGGGGGCAGTGGGTCACAGTGAGGGGACAGTGGATCACAGTGAGGAGACAGTGGTCACAGTGAGGGGACAGTGGATCACAGTGAGGGACAGTGGGTCACAGTGAGGGGACAGTGGATCACAGTGAGGGACAGTGGGTCACAGTGAGGGGACAGTGAGTCAGTGAGGAGACAGTGGGTCAGTGAGGGGACAGTGAGTCAGTGAGGGGACAGTGGGTCAGTGAGGAGACAGTTGGTCACAGTGAGGGGACAGTTGGTCAGTGAGGGGACAGTGAGTCAGTGAGGAGACAGTGGGTCAGTGAGGGGACAGTGAGTCAGTGAGGGGACAGTGGGTCAGTGAGGAGACAGTTGGTCACAGTGAGGGGACAGTTGGTCAGTGAGGGAGCAGTGGGTCAGTGAGGGGACAGTTGGTCAGTGAGGGGACAGTGGGTCACAGTGAGGGGACAGTGGGTCAGTGAGGGGACAGTGGGTCACAGTGAGGGGACAGTGGGTAACAGTGAAGGACAGTGGGTCACAGTGAGGAGACAGTGGGTCACAGTGAGGGACAGTGGGTCACAGTGAGGGGACAGTGAGTCAGTGAGGGGACAGTGAGTCAGTGAGGGGACAGTGGGTCACAGTGAGGGGACAGTGGGTCAGTGAGGGGACAGTTGGTCAGTGAGGGGACAGTGGGTCACAGTGAGGGGACAGTGGGTCAGTGAGGGGACAGTGGGTCACAGTGAGGAGACAGTGGGCCAGATTTAACCACCAATGTGTACCCGTGTTCGGGTGCGAAATCGCGGTAAAGTCGGGTGTGAGGCCTTTATCGCGATCTGCGCCCGCATCATTTGCATGCATTTAAATTGAATTAATGAACTGCCCGCCCAACCCGATCAGCATTTCCCCCTTTACCACCGCGTTTACCAATCCAGAACCACGCTTTTAGGGACCTGCTGAATAAAAGTCTGAATCGGGCGCTCCAGCCTCTGAAGAGCGCGTTCAGTGTTTCCAACGGCTCTCTGACTCAGATCAGTGGTGGGGGTGGGGGTGGAGGCGGGTCAGATCATTCTCTGCTTTGGGGGGGCGGGGAGGTGGGGAGTGAGTTCAGATCGTTGTCTGGTTGGGGGGGGAGGAGGAGGCGGGTCAGATGGTCTTCTGGAGGGGAGGGGGAGTGAGGCCAGACCATTCTCTGTGGGGGGGGGGGAGTGAGGCAAGTTCATTGTCAGGGGAGGGGAGTGAGGCCAGATCACTGCCTTGGAGGGGGGGGGGGGGAGGACGGAGGCGGGTAAGATGTATCTTGGGGGGGGGGGCAGATGGATCTCTGGTGGGGGGGCAGATGGATCGCTGGTGGGTGGGGCAGGGGGATCTGCTGCCACTCTGTGGGTGATCGGTGGGGGGGGAAGGGGGGCAGGGGTGGTGTTCAGTCTGGGTAGTGGGGGGTGGATAAGGGGGGCAGTGATGTGTGTGTGTGTCCCTTATCCACCCTCCCACTACCCACACACATCACTGCCCCCCTTATCCACCCCACACTACCCACACACATCACTGCCCCCTTATCCACCCCCCCCACTACCCTGACAGATCGACACCCCTGCCCCCCTCCCCCCACTGATCGCTCACAGAGTGGCAGTGGACCCCCCTGCTCCCCCGCCAGAGATCCATCTGCCCCCCCCCCCAGAGATCCACCTGCCCGAGATACATCTTACCCGCCTCCCTCCTCCCCCCCCCAAGATACACCCTCGCTTTTCGCTCCCGAGCCGCTTTCTCCACTTTCTGTGGCTCGGGAGCAATCTGACACGGGCGCGCTTTTTCCAATTTTTTTCTAACTGCGCATGCGCAGTTCAGAGCTCCGATCGTTCCTGCCGCGCTAAGCCCCGCCCACAGCGCGAATGGGACTGGAGATGGCTGAGAGCGTATGGGGGCGCCTGAAAGCAGATTTCTAAGTCGGATCTGCACTATGCCCAGATTCAGCACTTAGAATGAAAATGGTAAATTGGGTCCAGTGGGTCAGTGAGGGGACAGTGAGTCAGTGAGGGGACGGTGAGTCAGTGAGGGGACGGTGAGTCAGTGAGGGGACGGTGAGTCAGTGAGGGGACGGTCAGTCAGTGAGGGGACAGTGAGTCAGTGAGGGGATGGTGAGTCAGTGAGGGGACAGTGGGTCACAGTGAGGGGACAGTGAGTCAGTGAGGGGACAGTGGGTCAGTGAGGGGACAGTGGGCCACAGTGAGGGGACAGTGAGTCAGTGAGGGGACAGTGAGTCAGTGAGGGGACGGTGAGTCAGTGAGGGGACGGTGAGTCAGTGAGGGGACAGTGAGTCAGTGAGGGGACGGTGAGTCAGTGAGGGGACAGTGAGTCAGTGAGGGGACAGTGAGTCAGTGAGGGGACAGTGGGTCACAGTGAGGGGACAGTGGGTCACAGTGAGGGGACAGTGAGTCAGTGAGGGGACAGTGGGACACAGTGAGGGGACAGTGGGTCACAGGGAGGGGACAGTGGGTCAGTGAGGGGACAGTGGGTCAGTGAGGAGACAGCGGATCAGGGGGCATGGTTAGTAAGTTTACAGATGACACCAAGATTGGTGGCATGGTGGACAGTGAGGAAGGTTATCTCCAATTGCAGTGGGATCTTGATCAATTGGGCCAGTGAGCTGACGAATGGCAGATGGAGTTTAATTTAGACAAATGTGAGGTGATGCATTTTGGTAGATTGAACCAGGGCAGGACTTACTCAGTTAATGGTAGGGCATTGGGGAGAGTCACAGAACAAAGAGATCTAGGGGTACATGTTCATAGCTCCTTGAAAGTGGAGTTACAGGTGGACAGAGTGGTGAAGAAGGCATTCGGCAGGCTTGGTTTCATCGGTCAGAACATTGAATTCAGGAGTTGGGCGTCTTGTTGAAGTTGTACAAGACATTGGTAAGGCCACACTTGGAATACTGTGTGCAATTCTGGTCACCCTATTATAGAAAGGATATTATTAAACTAGAGAGGGTGCAGACAAGATTTACTAGGATGCTACTGGGACTTGATGGATTGAGTTATAAGGAGAGGCTGAATAGACTGGGACATTTTTCTCTGGAGCGTAGGGGGCTGAGGGGTGACCTTATAGAGGTCTATAAAATAATGAGGGGCATAGACAAGGTAGATAGTCAATATCTTTTCCCAAAGGTAGGGGAGTCTAAAACTAGAGGGCATAGGTTTAAGGTGAGAGGGGAGAGATACAAAAGTGTCCAGAGGGGCAATTTTTTCACACAGAGGGTGGTGAGTGTCTGGAACAAGCTGCCAGAGGTAGTAGTAGAGGCGGGTTCAATTTTATCTTTTGAAAAGCATTTAGACAGTTACATGGGTACGATGGGTATAGAGGGATATGGGCCAAATGTGGGCAATTGGAATTAGCTTAGGGGTTTTAAACAAAAAAGGGTGGCATGGACAAGTTGGGCCGAAGAGCCTGTTTCCATGCTGTAAACATCCATGACTCTATGAGAAAATGGGTCAGTGAGGGGACAGTGGGTCACAGTGAGGGGACAGTGGGTCACAGTGAGGGGACAGTGAGTCAGTGAGGGGACAGTGGGTCAGTGAGGGGACAGTGGGTCACAGTGAGGAGACAGTGGGTCAGTGAGGGGACAGTGGGTCAGGGAGGGGACAGTGGATCAGTGAGGGGACAGTGGGTCAGTGAGGGGACAGTGGGTCAGTGAGGGGACAGTGGGTCAGGGAGGGGACAGTGGATCAGTGAGGGGACAGTGGGTCAGTGAGGGGACAGTGGATCAGTGAGTGTACAGTGGATCAGTGAGGGGACAGTGGGTCAGTGAGGGGACAGTGGGTCAGTGAGGGGACAGTGGGTCAGTGCAGAGACAGTGGGTAACAGTGAGGGGACAGTGGATCACAGTGAGGAGACAGAGGGTCACAGTGAGGGGACAGTGAGTCAGTGAGGGGACAGTGGGTCACAGTGAGGGGACAGTGGGTCAGTGAGGGGACAGTGGGTCAGTGAGGAGACAGTGGGTCAGTGAGGGGACAGTGGATCACAGTGAGGAGACAGTGGGTCACAGTGAGGGGACAGTGAGTCAGTGAGGGGACAGTGGGTCAGTGAGGGGACAGTGGGTCACAGTGAGGGACAGTGGTTCACAGTGAGGAGACAGTGAGTCAGTGAGGGGACAGTGGGTCACAGTGAGGGGACAGTGGGTCACAGTGAGGGGACAGTGGGTCAGTGAGGGGACAGTGGGTCAGTGAGGAGACAGTGGGTCAGTGAGGGGACAGTGGGTCAGTGAGGGGACAGTGGGTCACAGTGAGGGGACAGTGGGTCACTGTGAGGGGACAGTGGGTCAGTGACGGGACAGTGGGTCACAGTGAGGGGACAGTGGGTCACAGTGGGGGGCCAGTGAGTCACAGTGAGGGGACAGTGGGTCAGTGAGGGGACAGTGGATCAGTGAGGGGACAGTGGGTCACAGTGGTGGGACAGTGGATCAGTGAGGGGCAGTTGGTCAGTGAGGGGACAGTTTGTTCAGTGAGGGGCAGTGGGTCAGTGAGGGGACAGTGGGTCACAGTGAGGGGACAGTGGGTCACAGTGAGGAGACAGTGGGTCAGTGAGGGGACAGTGGGTCAGAGAATTCAGCAGGATATAGGTAGGCTGGAACATTGGGCGGAGAAATGGCAGATGGAATTTAATCCAGATAAATGCGAAGTGATGCATTTCGGTAGATCTAATTTAAGGATCTAATAAATGGCAGATCCATCTGGAGTATAGACACACAGAGGGATCTGGGAGTACAAGTCCACAGATCCTTAAAGGTGGCAGCACAGGTGGAGAGGGTGGTCAAGAAGGCATATGGCATGCTTACCTTTATTGGACGGGGCATAGAATATAAAAGTTGGCATATGATGTATGTCCCTGTCAGGCAGGGAGGAAATGGCCGAGTGAGGGAACCATGGTTCACGAAAGAGGTGGAATGTCTTGTGAAAAGGAAGAGGGAAGCTTATGTAGGGATGAGGAAACAAGGTTCAGTTGGTTTGATTGAGGGTTACAAGTTAGCAAGGAATGAGCTGAAAAAGGGGCTTAGGAGAGCTAGAAGGGGACATGAGAAGTCCTTGGCGGGTCGGATCAAGGAAAACCCCAAGGCTTTTTACTCTTATGTGAGGAATAACAGAATGACCAGGGTGAGGTTAGGGCCGGTCAAGGACAGTAGTGGGAACTTGGGTATGGAGTGAGTAGAGATAGGCGAGGTGATGAATGAATACTTTTCTTCAGTGTTCACCAAGGAGAGGGGCCATGTTTTTTAGGAAGAGAAGGGGTTACAGGCTAATAGGCTGGAGGAAATAGATGTTCGGAGGGAGGATGTCCTGGCAGTTTTGAATAAACTGAAGGTCGATAAGTCCGCTGGGCCTGATGAACTATATCCTAGGATTCTTTGGGAGGCAAGGGATGAGATTGCAGAGCCTTTGGCTTTGATCTTTGGGTCCTCACTGTCCACGGGGATAGTGCCAGAGGACTGGAGAATGGCGAATGTTGTTCTTCTGTTTAAGAAAGGGAATAGAAATAACCCAGGTAATTATAGGCCGGTTAGTCTTACTTCGGTGGTTGGTAAATTGATGGAAAAGGTCCTTAGGGATGGGATTTACGACCATTTAGAAAGATGCGGATTAATCCGGGATAGTCAGCATGGATTCGTGAAGGGCAAGTCGTGCCTCACAAATTTGATAGAATTTTTTGAGGAGGTAACTAAGTGTGTTGATGAAGGTAGGGCAGTTGATGTCATATACATGGATTTTAGTAAGGCGTTTGATAAGGTCCCCCATGGTCGGCTTATGATGAAAGTGAGGAGGTGTGGGATAGAGGGAAAGTTGGCCGATTGGATAGGTAACTGGCTGTCTGATCGAAGACAGAGGGTGGTGGTGGATGGAAAATTTTCGGACTGGAGGCAGGTTGCCAGCGGAGTGCCACAGGGATCAGTGCTTGGTCCTCTGCTCTTTGTGATTTTTATTAATGACTTAGAGGAGGGGGCTGAAGGGTGGATCAGTAAATTTGCTGATGACACCAAGATTGGTGGAGTAGTGGATGAGGTGGAGGGCTGTTGTAGGCTGCAAAGAGACATAGATAGGATGCAAAGCTGGGCTGAAAAATGGCAAATGGAGTTTAACCCTGAGAAATGTGAGGTGATTCATTTTGGTAGGACTAATTTAAATGTGGATTACAGGGTCAAAGGTAGGGTTCTGAAGACTGTGGAGGAACAGAGAGATCTTGGGGTTCATATCCACAGATCTCTAAAGGTTGCCACTCAAGTGGATAGAGCTGTGAAGAAGACCTATAGTGTGTTAGCTTTTATTAACAGGGGGTTGGAGTTTAAGAGCCGTGGGGTTATGCTGCAACTGTACAGGACCTTGGTGAGACCACATTTGGAATATTGTGTGCAGTTCTGGTCACCTCACTATAAGAAGGATGTGGAAGCGCTGGAAAGATGCAGAGGAGATTTACCAGGATGCTGCCTGGTTTGGAGGGTAGGTCTTATGAGGAAAGGTTGAGGGAGCTAGGGCTGTTCTCTCTGGAGCGGAGGAGGCTGAGGGGAGACTGAGGGGAGACTTAATAGAGGTTTATAAAATGATGAAGGGGATAGATAGAGTGAACGTTGAAAGACTATTTCCTCGGGTGAATGGAGCTATTACAAGGGGGCATAACTATAGGGTTCATGGTGGGAGATATAGGAAGGATATCAGAGGTAGGTTCTTTACGCAGAGAGTGGTTGGGGTGTGGAATGGACTGCCTGCAGTGATAGTGGAGTCAGACACTTTAGGAACATTTAAGCGGTTATTGGATAGGCACATGGAGCACACCAGGATGATAGGGAGTGGGATAGCTTGATCTTGGTTTCAGATGAAGGTCGGCACAACATCGTGGGCCGAAGGGCCTGTTCTGTGCTGTACTGTTCTATGTTCTATGTTCTATGTTGCAGCTGTATAGAACGTTGGTTCGGCCACATTTGGAATACTGCGTCCAGTTCTGGTCGCCGCACTACCAGAAGGACGTGCAGGCTTTGGAGAGAGTACAGAAAAGGTTTACTGGGATGTTGTCTGGTATGGAGGGTCTTAGCTATGAGGAGAGATTGGGTAAACTGGGGTTGTTCTCCCTAGAAAGACGGAGGATGAGGGGCGACCTAATAGAGGTGTATAAAATTATGAAGGGCATAGATAGGGTGAAAAGTGGTAAGCTTTTTCCCAGGTCGGAGGTGACGAACACAAGGGGTCACGGGTTCAAGGTGAGGGGGGCAAGGTTCAACACAGATGTCAGGGGGACGTATTTTACACAGAGGGTGGTGGGGGCCTGGAATGCACTGCCAAGCAAGGTGATTGAGGCGGACACACTGGGATCGTTTAAGACTTATCTAGATAGCCACATGAACAGACTGGAAATAGAGGGATACAAACGAATGGTCTAGTTGGGCACATGAGCAGCGCAGGCTTGGAGGGCCGAAGGGCCTGTTCCTGTGCTGTATTGTTCTTTGTTCTTTGTTCTTTGAAGTGACAGTGGGTCAGTGAGGTAACAGTGGGTCAGTGAGGGACAGTGGGTCACAGTGAGGGGACAGTGGGTCACAGTGAGGTTACAGTGGGTCAGTGAGGGGTCAGTGGGTCAGTGAGGTTACAGTGGGTCACAGTGAGGGGACAGTGGGTCACAGTGAGGTTACAGTGGGTCAGTGAGGGGACAGTGGGTCAGTGAGGGGCCAGTGGGTCACAGTGAGGAGAGCATGGGTCAGTGAGGGGACAGTGGATAAAGACTCCGAATGTTGAACGAAATTTAAACCCAGCCAGACTCTGCAATTTGTTAACTGCAGAGCTGGAACACTCAGTTTCCATGCAGCCTTGTGTGCGTATCCCAACCCTGCATGTCCCAACCCTATTTATCCCTGCGTATCCCATTCCTGTGTACCCCAACCCAGTGTATCCCAGCCCTGCATATCCCAACCCTGCACGTCCCAACCCTGCATATCCTAATCCTGCGTTTCCCAACCCTGCGTATCCCAACCCTGCGTACCCCAACACTGCGTATCCCAACCCAGTGTATCCCAACCCTCTGTATCCCAACCCTGCGTATCCCAAACCTGCATACCCCAATCCTGTGCATCCCAACCCTGCCTTTCCCAACACTGCATATCCCAACCCTGTGTATCCCAATCTTGCATATTCCAGCTCTGCGTATCCCAACCCTGCGTATCCCAGACATGTACATCCCAGCCCTGCATATCCCAGCCCTGCGTATCCCAACCATGCGTATCCCAACCCTGCATAACCCAAACCTGCGTACCCCAAACCTGTGTATTCCAACCCTACGTATCACAACCCTGCATATCCCAACCCTCGAATCCCAATCCTGCATATCCCAACCCTATGTATCCCAACCCTGTGTATCCCAACCCTGCATATCCCAATCCGGCATATCCCAACCCTATGTATCCCAACCCTATGTATCCCAACCCTGCGTATCCCAACTCTGCATATCCTGGCCCTGCGTATCGCAACGCTGTGTATCCCAACCCTAACCCAACCCTGCGTATCCCATCCCTGCGTATCCCAACCCTGTGTATCCCAACCCTACGTATCGCAACCCTGTGTATCCCAATCCTGCGTATCCCAACCCTGTGTATCCCAACCCTGCATATCCCAACCTTGCGTATCCCAGCCCTGTATATCCCAGCCCTGTATATCCCAGCCCTGTATATCCCAGCCCTGTAAATCAAAGAACAAAGAACAATACAGCACAGGAACAGGCCCTTCAGCCCTCCAAGCCCGTGCCGCTCCCTGGTCCAAACTGGACCATTCTTTTGTATCCCTCCATTCCCACTCCGTTCATGTGGCTATCTAGATAAGTCTTAAAAGTTCCCAGTGTGTCCACCTCCACCACCTTGCCTGGCAGCGCATTCCAGGCCCCCACCACCCTCTGTGTAAAATATGTCCTTCTGATATCTGTGTTAAACTTCCCCCGCTTCACCTTGAACCTATGACCCCTCATGAACGTCACCACCGACCCGGGGAAAAGCTTCCCACCGTTCACCCGATCTATGCTTTTCATAATTTTATACACCTCTATTAAGTCTCCCCTCATCCTCCGTCTTTCCAGGGAGAACAACCCCAGTTTACCCAATCTCTCCTCATAACTAAGCCCCTCCATACCAGGCAACATCCTGGTAAACCTCCTCTGTACTCTCTCCAAAGCCTCCACGTCTTTCTGGTAGTGCGGCGACCAGAACTGGGCGCAGTATGCCAAATGCGGCCGAACCAACGTTCTATACATCTGCAACATCAGACCCCAACTTTTATACTCTATGCCCCGTCCTATAAAGGCAAGCATGCCATATGCCTTCTTCACCACCTCCTCCACCTGTGACGTCACCTTCAAGGATCTGTGGACTTGCACACCCAGGTCCCTCTGCGTATCTACACCCTTTATGGTTCTGCCATTTATCGTATAGCTCCTCCCTACATTATTTCTACCAAAATGCATCACTTCGCATTGATCAGGATTGAACTCCATCTGCCATTTCTTTGCCCAAATTTCCAGCCTATCTATATCCTTCTGTAGCCTCTGACAATGCTCCTCACTATCTGCAAGTCCTGCCAATTTTGTGTCGTCTGCAAACTTACTGATCACCCCAGTTACACCTTCTTCCAGATTGTTTAGATAAATCACAAACAGCAGAGGTCCCAATACAGAGCCCTGCGGAACACCACTAGTCACAGGCCTCCAGCCGGAAAAAGACCCCTCCACTACCACCCTCTGTCTTCTGTGACCAAGCCAGTTCTCCACCCATCTAGCCACCTCCATCTTTATCCCATGAGATCCAACCTTTTGCACCAGCCTACCATGAGGGACTTTGTCAAACGCTTTACTAAAGTCCATATAGACGACATCCACGGCCCTTCCCTCATCAACCATTCTAGTCACGTCTTCAAAAAACTCCACCAGGTTAGTGAGGCATGACCTCCCTCTCACAAAACCATGCTGACTATCGTTAATGAGTTTATTCCTTTCTAAATGCGCATACATCCTATCTCTAAGAATCTTCTCCAACAACTTCCCCACCACGGACGTCAAGCTCACCAGCCTATAATTACCCGGGTTATCCTTCCTACCCTTCTTAAATAACGGGACCACATTAGCTATCCTCCAATCCTCTGGGACCTCACCTGTGTCCAGTGACGAGACAAAGATTTGCGTCAGAGGCCCAGCGATTTCATCTCTCGTCTCCCTCAGCAGCCTTGGATAGATTCCATCAGGCCCTGGGGAATTGTCAGTCTTTATATTCCCTAACAAACCTAACACTTCCTCCCTTGTCATGGAGATTTTCTCCAACGGTTCAACACTCCCCTCCGAGACACTCCCAGTCAACACATCCCTCTCCTTTGTGAATACCGACGCAAAGTATTCATTTAGGATCCCCCCTACTTCTTTGGGCTCTAAGCATAATTCCCCACTTTTGCACCTGAGGGGTCCGATTTTTCCCTGACAACCCTTTTGTTCCTAACGTATGAATAAAATGCCTTGGGATTCTCCTTAATCCTGTCTGCCAAGGACATTTCGTGACCCCTTTTTGCCCTTCTAATTCCCCGTTTGAGTTATTTCCTACTTTCTTTGTACTCCTCCAGAGCTCCCTCTGTTTTTAGCTGCCTGGACCTAACATACGCCTCCCTTTTCTTTTTGACCAGTCCCTCAATTTCCCTGGTTATCCACGGTTCTCGAATCCTACCCTTCTTATCCTTCTTTTTTACAGGCACATGCCTGTCCTGTAGCCCTAACAACTGTTCCTTAAAAGACTCCCACATGCCAGATGTGGATTTACCCTCAAACAGCCTCTCCCAATCAACAGCTGCCAATTTCTGCCTAATCCCACTAAAGTTAGCCTTCCCCCAATCCAACACCTTACCCTTGGGACACAACTCATCCTTTTCCATCACTATCCTAAAGCTAACAGAATTGTGGTCACTATTTGCCACATGTTCCCCTACCGAAACTTTGAAGACCTGACCGGGCTCATTCCCCAGTACTAGGTCCACTATAGCCCCCTCTCTAGTCGGGCTATCTACATATTGTTCCAACGAACCCTCCTGTACGCATTTTACAAATTCCTCCCCATTCAGAGTCCCAGCTCTCAGCGATTTCCAGTCTATACCAGGGAAATTGAAGTCTCCCACTACAACAATCCTATCCCAATCCTGCGCATTCCAGCCTTGCGTACTTCAACCCTGCATATTCCAGCCCTGCGTATCCCAAACCTGAGTATCCCAACCCTGCGTATCCCAATCCTGCATACCCCAACCCTGCGTATCCCAACCCTGCATATCCCAACCCTGTGTACCCCGACCCTGCGTCACCCAACCCTGCACATCCCAATCCTGCATATCCCAACCCTGCGTATCCCAATCCTGCGTACTCCAGCTCTGTGTACTCCAACCCTGCGTATTCCAATCCTGCATATTCCAGTTCTGCGTACTCCAACCCTGCGTATCCTGGCCCTGCGTGTCCCAACTCTGCATATCCCAGCCCTGCGTATCCCAACCCTGCGAATCCCAATCCTGTGAATCCCAACGCTGCGTATCCCAGTCCTGCATATTCTAGCCCTGCGTACCCCAACCCTGCATATCCCAAGCCTGCGTATCCAAACCCTGTGTGTCCCAATGCTGCCGATCTCAACCCTGCGAATCCGAATCCTGCGTATTCCAGCCCTGTATATCCCAGCCCTGCATATCCTAACCCTGCGTATCCCAATCCTGCGTACCCCAGCTCTGTGTGCTCCAATCCTGTGTATCCCAATCCTGCATATTCCAGCTCTGAGTACTCCAACGCTGCATATCCCAACCCTGTGTATCCTGGCCCTGCGTATCCAAACCCTACATATCCCGGCCCTGCGTATCCCAATCCTGTGTTTCCCAACCCTGCGTAGCCCAACCCTGTGTATCCCAACCCTGCGTATCCCAACCCTGTGTATCCCAACCCTGCGTAGCCCAACCCTGTGTATCCCAACCCTGCGTATCCCAACCCTGTGTATCCCAACCCTACGTATCGTAACCCTGCGTATCCCAATCCTGTGAATCCGAACCCTGCGTATCCCAATCCTGCATATTCCAGCCCTGCGTACCCCAACCCTGCATATCCCAACCCTGTGTTTCCCAACCCTGCGTATCCCAATCCTGCATATTCCAGCCCTACCTAGCCCAACCCTGCATATCCCAACCCTGCGTATCCTAACCTTGCATATCCCAATGCTGCGTTTCCCAATGCTGCGTACCCAAACCCCACGTACCCCACCCAGCTTATCCAAGTCCTGCATATATCAAGCCCGCATACACTAAGCCTGTTGGCCAGCACCCAGGTCCTGTGTGATAGAATGCAGGGAGTGACTGAGGTAGGCAATGCTACTGCAGGAGTTACCCCCACCCATACACTGGTGCAGTGGTGAGAGGTGGGGACCAGCAGCAGGGAAGGCCTAGGCAGCAGGTGCAGTAGAGGTGCTAATTCTGGTAGGTCATCAACCTGTTTAAGACTCAGCACAGGACAGGTTCTCTCCCTTTCAATCCCAGTGGCTCCATTGCTTTGTCTGTTCCTTGTATTGTGGGGGCAAGGTGGGAATGCCCAAGTGGTCATGAGGAAGCCACCTCTGAGCGTTGGCATGCTTTGTGGCTGGTGAGTGATGGGGGTAGTGACTAAGCACCATTAACTAAGCCTGAGAATTGAACGTAGGCCAGCCACAAATTAGCCTCACAAAGGAGCCTTTGTGAGACTTTCATCCACCCTGTCTTGGCTGGAGTTGCACACAGGCCCCACAGATGAAAGGGCAGCATGCTAACCTCCAACATCACCCAGCCCTCTTCTGTCACAGGTTATAAAACCTTTCTCCAGCCTGTCCCTCAGTAGTGAGCAGTGAGCAGGCTACGGTACCCTTGATCCAGAGCCCAGTTAATGTGGTAATGCCAGTCAGGCAGACTGGTGTGATTTAAGACTCCATGCAGTTTTAATATGAATCCAATTATATGTAGCCAGTTGGACTGGGAGTGTTTGCAGAATGTTCTAAGGGGAAACAGTGTGGTTTCTCAGTGGACTGATGCTCATTTTCACACTTTGGCCAAATTTTATCGGCCCTGATTCCCGCCCTGATTCCGGGGGCAGGTGAGGTTTGGAAAATTGCGTTCTCCGTTGGCCGCGGGCAGGATCGTACAAGCCTTGGGCGGACGTGCCGGTAAAATTCCGCCCCTTGTCACTGTGGTTCAAAGGGTGAGGCAGTGGAGAAGAACGCAACACAGGGTCCAGATCGGTTCACTGCTTAAGCATATCGCTTTGTCCTCGTTCGTGTCTGCGTGGGTTTCCTCCGGTTTCCTCCCACTGTCCGAAAGATTTAACTTCTTAATTTTAAACTCTACCTTTTATTTCTTTATTGTCTTTCTTTATTTTTCTTCCCCCCCCCCACTCTTTGCTCCTATTTTATCCCCCCATTTCTTATCTGTTCTCCCCCTTTGCTTCCCTTTTCCCCCCTTTCCCCAATTTCACCTCTCTCCCACCTATCCCCCCTCCCCCCCCCCCCCCGCCTCCCCACCCCCCACCACATTTCATCTGTCACAGTTTACCCTCTGATTTCAGCTTCTCTGCCGTTTGGCCATTCACACCCTTTATTCTCTCTATGGACTGCCATTAGCAGCCTTTCCCCCTGGTTTCTGTGGCTATGACTCATCTTTCATTCCCTCCCCCTGCAGTATAAATATCTCCCACTTTCTATGCCTTTTAGCTTTGACAAAATGCTTCAAAACGTCAGCTCTTTTCTCTCCTTACAGATGCTGCCAGACCTGCTGAGATTTTCCAGCATTTTCTCTTTTGGTTTCGGATTCCAGCATCCGCAGTAATTTGCTTTTAGTCTGAAAGATGTGCAGGTTAGGTGCATTGGCCATGCTAAATTCTCCCTCAGTGGACCTGAACAGGCGCCGGAGTGTGGTGACTAGGGGATTTTCACAGTAACTTCATTGCAGTGTTACTGTAAGCCTACTTGTGATATTAATAATTGAACTTAAACTTAAACTTCCAGTTTCTGAGACTTAAGGTCTTGGTTTGTACTTGGGTTTTCTGCTGTGGATTATTTCAAATGTAAGATATTGGGACAGGTTGGCACGTGACCACAGGCAGTATCACAGCACTCCTTCCCATACAACCTGGCTACCAGGACACTCTGCATCAGCAATCACCATGTATAAGTCAGGAACATTTTAAAACTGCCCACCATGTTGGATGATCGAATAAGGGGGATGGCCTGTTGACCAGAAACCTGACTGGACTAACCATACAAGTACTGTGGCTACAAGAGCAGGTCAGAGGCTGGGAATTCTGTGGTGAGTAACTCACCACCTGACTCCCCAAGGCCTGTCCACCATCTACAAGTCAGGAGCGTGAGGAAATGATTGCAGCATCAGAAGCTTGGCACCATCCAGGGCAAAGCAGCCCCCTTTAAGGTGAGAGGGGAGAGGTACAAAAGTGTCTAGAGGGGCAATTTTTTAACACAGAGGGTGGTGAGTTTCCTCCCTCCACCAATGCTGCACACAAGCAGTCGTGTGAACCATCTACAAGATCGCTGCAGTAACTTGCTCAATCTCCTCCGATGCCACCTTCCAAACCTGATGCCTCTACCATCTAGAAGGACAAAGGCAGCAAATACATGGGAACACCGCCACCTGGGAGTTCCCCTCCAAGTCCATCACCATCCTGACTTGGAAATATATCGCCGTTCCTTCACAGTCACTGGGTCAAAAATCCTGGAATTCCCTCCATAGCAGCATTTTGGATGTACCTACACCACATGGACTGCAGCGATTCAAGATGGCAGCTCCACCACCTTCTCAAGGGTAACTAGGGATGGGCAATAAATGTTGATCTTGCTAGTAACGCTCACATGTCATGAAATAGTAACTAAAAAGGATGCTGAGACCAATCTCAAGAGAGCTATTATCCTGGCAAATAGAAAAATGTTTTAGGGGGAATGACATCTTGGGCCAACGATGTCAAAGACAGTTGTAGCCACCCTAATAATACCACAACTATTGGGCGGTACGGTGGCACAGTGGTTAGCACTGTTGCCTCACAGTGCCAGGGACCCAGGTTCAATTCCCAGCTTGGGTCACTATCTCTGTGGAGTCTACACTTTCCCCCCGTGTCTGCGTGGGTTTCCTCCGGGTGCTCCGGTTTCCTCCCACAGTCGGAAAGACATGCTGGTTTGTCATGCTGGATTGACATGCTGGAAAGACAATGTGCATTGGCCATTGTAAATTCTCCGTCAGTGTACCTGAACAGGCACCAGAGTGTGGTGACTAGGGGATTTTCACAGTAACTTCACTGCATAAAGTCATAGAGTCATAGAGGTTTACAGCATGGAAACAGGCCCTTCGGCCTAACTTGTCCATGCCGCCCTTTTTTTAAACCCCAAAGCTAACCCCAATTGCCCGCATTTGGCCCATATCCCTCTATATCCATCTTACCCATGTAACTATCTAAATGCTTTTTAAAAGACAAAATTGTACCCGCCTCTACTACTGCCTCTGGCAGCTTGTTCCAGACACTCACCACTCTCTGTGTTAAAAAATTGCCCCTCTGGACACTTTTGTATCTCTCCCCTCTCACCTTAAACCTATGCCCTCTAGTTTTAGACTCCCCTCCCTTTGGGAAAAAGATATTGACTATCTAGCTGATCTGTGCCCCTCATTATTTTATAGACCTCTATGAATCAGTGTTAATGTAAACCTACTGTGACTAATAAATAAATAAATAACTATCTACAAGGTAGTACAGGGCGTCACGGTGGCACAGTGGTTAGCACTGCTGCCTCACAGCGCCAGGAACCCGAGTTTGATTCCTGGCTTGGGTCACTGTCTGTGTGGAGTCTACACGTTCTCCCCGTTTTTGTACTTTGACATATTTAAAATTGAAATGTGTTATTGTCACCAATTAATATGATTAAAGATGCGATTCTCTTTCAAAGTTTACATTGTATCGGATGTTCCAAAGCACTTTCTAGCCAATGAAGTACATTTTTGAAATGTAATCACAATTATGTCAGAAAATACAGCAGCTGATTTGTACACAGAGGAGCTCAACACAAAACAGGGAGACAGAAACCTTTTTAGTGATGTTGGTTTGGTGATGAATATTGGCCAGGACACAGGAAAAAAACTCTGCTTTTGACTGAATAGTATCACAGGATCCTTTATGGGTGTCTGTGAGCCTCTGGAGTCTTGAAGTCTCAACTTCCTGACTCAGAGGTGAGAGTGACACTGGAGGTCTGGACTTTGGTGGGAGAGTTGTGGTACTACAGGAACAAGTTTCAATGGGAGAGATTGTCTACTAAAGAGATGAGACTCAGTGTGACTGACGGGATATCTTTGGTGGGATTATTTGGAACTGGAAAGGTGAGTTTTAGTGGGAGAGGTAAGTTACAAGAGTTTTTAAAAATTCATTCATGGAACATGGGCGTCGCTGGCTGGCCAGCGTTTACTGCCCATCACTAGTTGCCCAAGGGCAGTGGAGAGTCAACCATTCTGGAATCACATGTAGGCCAGACCAGGTAAGGATGGCAGATTTCCTTCCCTAAAGGACATTAGTGAACCAGACGGGTTTTTCCAACAATCGATAATGGTTTCATGGTCATCAGTAGATTCTTAATTCCAGATATTTTTAATTGAATTCAAATTCCACCATCTTCCATGGACGGGATTTGAACCGGGTCCCCAGAACATTAGCTGACTTTCTGGATTAATAGCCTGGCGATAATATCACTAGGCCATCACCTCCCCAGCAAATGTAGTTCAGTGGGAAAGTTTTGGTGCAAGAGAAGAGGCTTTCAATGGGATAGATTGGGTAATAGAAACATAGAAACTAGAAGCAGGACTGGGCCATTTGGTCCTTCGAGCCTGCTCCGCCATTCATTTTGATCATGGCTGATCATCAAATTCAATATCCTGATCCCCCCTTCATCCCATATGCCTTGATCCCTTTAGCCCCAAGAGCACTAGAGGAATGGGTTTCAATTGGAAAGATACAGGACGAGCGGGACAAGAGTGAAAGATTGGATACTCAAAGGATAGTCATCAATGGGCAGCACGGTGGCACGGTGGTTAGCACTGCTGCCTTGTAGCACCATAGACCCAGGTTCAATTCCCAGCTTGGGTCACCGTTTGTGCGGAATCTGCACCTTCTTCCCGTTGGTTTGCGTTGGTTTCCTCCGGGTTCTCCGGTTTCCTCCCACAGTCCGAAAGACGTGCTGGTTAGGCACATTGGCCATTCTAAATTCTCCCTCGGTGTACCCGAACAGGGGCTGGAGTGTGGTGACTAGGGGATTTTCACAGTAACTTCATTGTGGTGTTAATGTAAGCCTACTTGTAACACTAATAAATAAGCTTTAAAGCAGTATCTGTATGGAGTTTGCACGTTCTCCCCGTGTCTGCGTGGGTTTTCTCCAGGTGCTCCGGTTTCCTCTCACAGTCCAAAGATATGCAGGTTAGGTGGATTGGCCATGCTAAATTGCCCCTTAGTGTCAGGGGGACTAGCTAGGGTAAACGTATGGGGATAGGGACTGGGGTGGGATTGTGGTTGGTACAGACCTGATGGGCTGAATGGCCTCCTTCTGTACTGTAGGGATTTTATGAATGAGCGATTGAAGTTGCGACAGAGCTGGTTTTCAATGAGGGAGATCAGTTTGAAGAGAGATAAGCCTTGATGAGGCAACTGACCATTTCTCATCCTTGACACATTTTTAAATTCTTTAATTAGTGCCGTACGGTGCAAAATATAAAATAAGGTGAATATCGTCACTGCCCTTTGAAGTGAAATGTCTGATCCAGTGAAACCCAAATTGTAATTTAAAAAATAATCAACCTTTGGATCAAAGCGAGCAAACCGTATTGGTTATTGTTTCTTGGTGGCGGGTAATGAAATCGTACATTGGATTGACTCATGGTGCGTGTCAGCAGAAATGAAGATGTGTGTGGGTGGTATTAAACTGAACCTGGTTAGCACATTTTTGGCACACCTCAATAAAGACACAATGCTGATCTTGCTTCTCCTGGTGAATGTCATGCCTTGATTGTCTAACTTAATATTTTCAGAAACTTGACTTATCCTGTTTTAAGTTCTTCTCAATATTATAGAGAAGGATTAATGACTATTTGCATGTTGGGGCTATTGCCAACAGTGACACATCACCCTCATGGGTAAATTTTACGGTAAGATTATACTAGACAGGACTTTTAAAGAAAATATTTGTGTTGAGGAAGTGGACAATTCAGGGATGGCCACGTTTGGGGCGGCACGGTGGCACAGTGGTTAGCACTGCTGTTTCACAGCGCCAGGGAGCCGGGTTCGATTCCCGGCTTGGGTCACTGTCAGTGTGGAGTTCTCCCCGTGTCTATGTGGATCTCCTCCCACATTCTGAAAGATGTGCATTGACCCCAACAGGTGTGGCGACAGTAACTCCATTGCAGTGTTAACGTCAGACTTACTTGTGACTAATAAATGAACTTTAACTTTAATTTGTTGCACATCCTAAGAGCCAATTACTAGGGGGCATAGGTTTAAGGTGCGAGGGCAAGGTTTAAAGGAGATGTTTGAGGCAGGTTTTTACAGTAAGAAGTCTCACAACACCAGGTTAAAGTCTAACAGGTTTATTTGGCAGCACAAGCTTTTGGAGCGTTGCTCCTTCGTCAGGTGAGTGAGGACTCATGTTCACAAACAGGGCATACATAGACACAGACTCAATTTACAAGATAATGGTTGGAATGCGAGTCTTTACAGGTAATCAAGTCTTTACAGGTACAGACAATACGAGTGGAGAGAGGGTTCAGCACAGGTTAAAGAGGTGTGTATTGACCCAAGGCAGGACAGTTAGTGAGATTTTGCAAGCCCAGGCAAGTCATGGGGGTTACAGATAGTGTGACATGAACCCAAGATCCCAGTTGAGGCCGTCCTCATGTTTGCGGAGTTTGGCTATCAGTCTCTGCTCAGCGATTCTGCTTTGTCGTGTGTCTTGAAGGCCGCCTTGGAGAACGCTTACCCTAAGATCAGAGGCTGAATGCCGGTGACTGCTGAAGTGTTTCCCGACATGAAGAGAACACTCCTGTCTGGTGATTGTCTGGTGTTCATTCATCCGTTGTCGTAGCGTCTGCATGGTCTCTCCAATGTACCATGACTCAGGACATCCTTTCCTGCAGCGTATCAGATAGACAACGTTGGCTGAGTCGCAAGAGTATGTACCGTGTACATGAATGAACACCGCTTGACAATCACTAGGCAGGAGTGTTCCCTTCCTGTCGGGGAACACTTCAGCAGTCACGGGCATTCGGCCTCTGATCTTCGGGTAAGCGTTCTCCAAGGCGGCCTTCACGACACACGACAGCGCAAAATCGCTGAGCAGAAACTGATAGCCAATTTCCGCACACATGAGGACGGCCTCAACCGGGATCTTGGGTTCATGTCACACTATCTGTAACCCCCATGACTTGCCTGGGCTTGCAAAATCTCACTAACTGTCCTGCCTTGGGTCAATACACACCTCTTTAACCTGTGCTGAACCCTCTCTCCACTCGTATTGTCTGTACCTGTAAAGACTTGATTACCTGTAAAGACTCGCATTCCAACCATTATCTTGTAAATTGAGTCTGTGTCTGTATATGCCCTTCACTCACCTGAAGAAGGAGCAACGTTCCAAAAGCTTGTGCTACCAAATAAACCTGTTGGACTTTAACCTGGTGTTGTGAGACTCCTTACTGTGCTTACCCCAGTCCAATGCCGGCATGCAAGTTTTTTACACAGAGGGTAGTGGGTGCCTGGAACTCGCTGCCGGAGGAGATAGTGAAAGCAGATACAATAGTGACTTTTAAGGGGCGTCTTGATAAGTACATGAATAGGATGGGAATAGAGGGATATGGTCCCCGGAAGGGTAGGGGGTTTTAGTTCAGTCTTGCAGCATGGTTAGTGCTGGCGTGGAGGGCCAAACGGCCTGTTCCTGTGCTGTAATTTTCTTTGTTCTTTCCAGAGAGCAATAAGAGTCATCATTAGTGTGGAACTGGAGTCACATGTAACTCAAACCAGACAAGGGTCGTACACTGCTTTCCCTAAAGGATATTGGTGAGCCAGCTGAGTTTTTCATTACAATTCATCAGCATTCATACTGGCCAAAAAAGTACTAAATTCAGTTTCCATCTTGACCTAGTTGGATTTAAACTCTCAAACTCTAAGGAGTAACTCATCCAGTGCCATAACCACTAGGTTACCTTATTTAGTCATGCACTGACTTTGTTTCGAGATATTGAATTGTAAAGATTAAGTGCACTACAAATGCTAGTGCCTTGACATGTGGCAATGCCACAACAAGGATTCGTTGGAGACGCAGTGGCACAGTCGTATTGTTACTGGGCTATTAATCCAGAGACCCAGGGTGATGCTCTGGGGTCCTGGGTTCAAATCCCACCATGGCTGGTGGCAAAATTTGAATCCAACAAAAATCTGGAATTAAAAAGTCAAACTATGACCACGAAATCATTATCAAATGCCATGCTAAATTCTCCCTCAGTGAACCTGAACAGGTGCCGGAATGTGGCGGCTAGGGGATTTTCACAGTAACTTCATTGCTGTGTTAATGTTAGCCTACTTGTGACACTAATACTTAAACTTAAAAATGTCCTTTAGGGAAGGAAATCTGCCATCCTAACCTGGCCTGGCCTACATGTGACTCCAGACCCACAGCAATGTGGTTGACTCTCAAATGCCCTCTGAAATGGCCGAGCAAGGCACTCAGTTCAAGGCGCAATCAGGGATGTGTGGCAAATGCTGGCCCAGCCAGCGACACCCACACCCAATGAATGAATAAAAAATGTTTCAGGTTGTTGAGAAGCTGCATAAATACATCACCTGTTTTTTATTGGGGATATTGCTTGACGATGAATGTTTGCCAGGAGGACTCCCCTGCTATATTTCCAATAGTGCAACGGGATCCACTTGAATAAGGGAGCTCAGTTTGACATGGCACCTCTGACAGTGCAGCAGTCTTTCAGTGCAGCCCACAAGCTCAATCTCCAGTTTCCATGGTTAAATTAGTCTAATGGGGTGGCACGGTAGCACAGTGGTTAGCACTGCTGCCTCACAGCGCAAGGGACCTGTGTTTGATTCCCAGCTTGGTCACTGTCTGTGTGGAGTTTGCACGTTCTCCTCGTGTCTGCGTGGGTTTCCTCCGGGTGCTCCAGTTTCCTCCCACAGTCCGAAAGATGTTAGGTTTATTGGCCATGGTAAATTTTCCCTTAGTGTCAAGGGGACTAGCAGGGGAAATACATGGGGCTACGGGAATAGGGGCTGGGTGGGATTGTGGTTGGTGCAGACCCGATGGGCCAAATGGCCTCCTTCTGTACTGTAGAGATTCTAATGCCAGTGCGAAAGACTACCAAAGGCATTAAAATCAGTGTCCGATCTTGTCTACGTAATGGTAGACCTCACAGCCTCTGCATTACTTGTATCATAGCTTGGCTACCATGCACTGATTTACAGGTGCAATAGTATACTTGAGGCCAGGCAAAGAATAGGTTGGAGACAATTAAGGGGGCAGTAGGGATACAGTTCGATAAGCAGCTTGTCTATTTCCCTCCAGTACATTGTACAATTGGCTTGGTGGTCAGTATGGGTCAGTTGGCTGGATGGCTGGTTTGTGATGCAAGAGTGACACCAACAGCGCAATTCCCGTCCCGGCTGAGGTTATTCATGAAGGTGCTGCCTTCTCAATCTTGCCCCTCGCCTGAGGTGTGGTGATCCTCAGGTTAAAGCACCACCAGTCATCTCTCCCACTCAAAGGAGAGAGCAGCCTGCGGTCATCTGGGACTATGGCGACCTCACTTACAATTGGCTATTATTCATCAGTGATCCTAGTCAGCTGTGGCTCAGTGGGTAGCACTATTATCTCTGAGTCAGAGGTTTGTGGGTTCAAATCCCACTCCCGAGACTTAAGCACATAATCTGTGCTTTGGTTATTATCACATAGTTGTTTGCAAAATCTTGCTGTGATAAATTGGGCTGCGAAATTACAACAGGAAAATAACCGCACAGGGAAAAGTGCTTCAGTGACTGTAAGATGCTTGGGGATGTCCTTAACCTATGAACGGTGAGATATATAGAGATATACATGTTATTAATTTAGTTATGAGACAATACTTCATGGTCAAAACATTCCGGTCCTTATCAATATCTGTGTACATGTTCCGATACAGTCGCTGGATCGAAATCAGGATTCATTAACAGGGTAGATGCAGAGAGAATGTTCCCGATGGTGGGGAGTCCATAACCAGGGGTCACAGTCTGAGGATTCGGGGTAGATCATGTAGGACGGAGACGAGGAGACCTTTCTTCACCCAAAGAGTGGTGAGTCTGTGGAATTCATTACCACAGGAAGTGGTTGATGCCAAAACATTGAATGTGTTCAAGAGGCAGTTGATATAACACTTGGGATGAATGGGATCAAAGGTTATGGGGAGAAGGCAGAATTAGGCTATTGAGTTGGATGATCAGCCATGATCGTGATGAATGGTGGAGCAGGCTCGAAGGGCCGAATGGCCTCCTCCTGCACCTATCTTCTATGTTTCTATATTTATCAGGATCCATAATCCAAAAACAAAAAATGTTGAAAAATCTCAGGTCTGACAGCATTGGCAGGGAGAGAATAGAGCCAACATTTCGAGTCTGGATGTCCCTTCATCATAGCTGACGAAGGGTCATCCAGACTCGAAACAAAGAACAAAGAACAAAGAAAATTACAGCACAGGAACAGGCCCTTCGGCACTCCAAGCCTGCACACGACCACGCTGCTCGACTGAACTAAAACCCCCTACTTTTCCGGGAACCATATCCCTCCATTCCCATCCTGTTCATGTATTTGTCAAGACTCCCCTTAAAAGTCACTACCGTATCGCTTCCACTACCTTCCCCGGCAACGAGTTCCAGACACCCACCACCCTCTGTGTAAAAAATCTGCCTCGTACATCTCTTTTAAACCTTGCCCCTCGCACCTTAAACCTGTGCCCCCTAGTAATTGACTCTTCCACCCTGGGGAAAAGCTTCTGACTATCCACTCTGTCCATGCCCCTCATAATCTTGTAGACTTCTACCCCTCAACCTCAGTCGTTCCAGTGAGAACAAACTAAGTTTCTCCAACCTCTCCTCATAGCTAATGCCCTCCATACCAGGCAACATCCTGGTAAATCTTTTCTGTACCCTCTCCAAAGCCTCCACATCCTTCTGGTAGTGTGGTGACCAGAATTGAACACTACATTCCAAGTGCGGCCTAACTAAAGTTCTATAAAGCTGTAACATGACTTGCCAATTTTTAAACTCAATGCCCCAGCCGATGAAGGCAAGCATGCCGTATGCCTTCTTGACTACCTTCTCCACCTGCGTTGCCACTTTCAGTGACCTGTGTATCTCTACACCCAGATCCCTCTGCCTATCAATACTCTTAAGGGTTCTGCCATTTACTGTATAAACGTTGACTCTATTTTCTCCCCACTGATGCTGTCAGGCCTATCTAACTCTGTCTCCACAGCCCTCTGTCGCAATGAATTCCATAGATTCACTATCCACTGGCTGAAGAAATTCCTCCTCTTATCTCCAGCTCTCCAAGATAACTGTCCTCCTCCAATGTTGGCATCTTGAGCATCCTCAATTTAATTGTGCCACCATTGATGGCATGCTTTCCCCTGCCCTGGCCCTAAGCTCTGGAATCTTGGCATTTATTGCTAAAGGAATAGAATTTAAAAGCAGCCAAGTGTTGCGGCTACTGTACAAAGCATTAGTGAGACCGTACTTCGAATATTGTGGACAGTTTTGTTCTCCACTCATATGGACTCGAAACGTTGGCTCTATTCTCTCTTCACAGATGCTGCCAGGCCTGCTGAGTTTTTCCAGCATTTTCTGTGTTTGTTGCATAATAATAACTGCCTCGTTGGGGTGCTGGAAAGTTGCTGACTCTCTGAGCACCTCACCAGCGTTGGATGGTGTCTATAGGAAAAAAGGATAGAATGCCAGTTATGGTCTTGCATCCAAACCCGAGGAGGTTCACAAGAATGATCCCAGGATGCAAGGCTTGACGTTTGAGGACTCTGGGTTTGGACTCAATGGAGTTCAGAAGGATGAAGGGGGATCTGACTGAAACTTACAGAATGCTGAAAGGCCTGGATAGAGCGGATGCAGGGGAGACGTGGGGCACAGTGGCACAGTGGTTAGCACTGCTGCTTCACAGTGCCAGTGACCCGGGTTCAATTCCAGGCTTGGGTCACTGTCTGTGTGGAGTTTGCACGTTCTACCTATGTCTGCATGCGTTTCCTCGGGCATTCCGGTTTCCTCCCACAGTCCAAAGATGTGTAGGTTGGCCATGCTAAATTTTCCCTTAGTGTACCAAGATGTGTAAGTTAGGGGATTAGTGGGGTAAATATGTGGGTAAGATGCTCTGTTGCAGGGTCAGTGCAGACTCGATGGGCGGAATGGCCTCCTTCTGCACTGTGGGACTTCTATGAATTCTATTCTATGAATATTAGTTGGAGAGACTAGGAGCTGAGGGCACAGCCTCAGAGTAAAGGGACGACCCTTTAGAACCGAAATGAGGAGGAATGTCTTCAGCCAGAGGGTGGTGAATCCATGGGACCCATTGCCATAGAAGGCTGTGAGGCAGGTCATTGAGTGTATTTATTTGAGTCTGCTTTCTCGGAAGACGAAGGAAATTTGGCATGTCAGCTACGACTCTCACCAACTTTTACAGATGCACCACAGAAAGCATTCTTTCTGGTTGTATCACAGCTCGGTGTGGCTCCTGCTCTGCCCAAGACCACAAGAAACTACAAAAGGTCGTGAATGCAGCCCAGTCCAGCACGCAAACCAGCCTCCCATCCATTGACTCTGTCTACACTTCCCGCTGCCTCAGAAAAGCAGCCTATTTAAAGACACCACGCGCACCCAACATTCTCTTTTCCACCTTCTTCCGTCGAGAAAAAGATACAAAAGTCTGAGGTCACATACCAACCGACTCAAGAACAACTTTTCCCCTGCTGCCATCAGACGTTTGAATGGACCTACCATATATTAAGTTGATCTTTCTCTACACCCTAGCTATGACTGTAAAACTACATTCTGCACTCTCTCCTTTCCTTCTCAATGAATGGTATGCTTTGTCTGTATAGCGCGCAAGAAACAATACTTTTCACTGTATACAAATACATGTGAGAATAATAAATCAAATCAAAAATCAAACCACAAACCGTCGGCTCAAAGTGGAGAGGATCTGCAAGAACATCGCACATATCGACACAGGTGTCAATTTAATTATCTTGCAATTGTGTCTTTGTCTATATATGCCGGGGAATGTACTGAATACGTGTACCGAACGTGTACTGAATATGCCGGAAATGTACTGAAGAGAGGTGGCAGTTTTTCAAGGAATGTCTGCCCAGAGTTCTACAGGACAACGTTCCGAGCAGACAGGGAGGAGTTGGTCGGTTAAAGGAACCATGGTGCACGAAAGCTGTGCGGGACCTAGTCGAGAAGAAAAGGAAAGCGTACAAAAGGCTCAGAGAGCTTGGCGAAGATAGGGATTTAGAAGAGTATACGGCTTGTAGGAAGGGACTAAAGAAGGAAATTAGGAGAGCCAGAAGGGGTCACGAGAAGGCCCTGGCAGGTAGGATTAAGGAAAACCCGAAGCCGTTCATTAAATATGTGAAGAGTAAAAGGATGAGACGTGAAGGAATAGGGCCAATAAAAGGTGAAGGCGGGAAAATCCGTACGGAACCAGTAGAAATGGCAGAGGTGCTCAATGAGTATTTTGCCTCGGTTTTCACAGAGGAGAAGGACCTGTGTGGATGTACTGCGGGCTTGCGGTGGAGTGAAAGGATTGAGTATGTGGACTTTAAGAAAGAGGTTGTACTGGAATCTTTGAATGGCATCAAGATAGATAAGTCACCGGGTCCGGATGGGATGTACCCCAGGTTACTGTGGGAGGCGAGGGAGGAGATTGCAGAGCCTCTGGCGATGATCTTTGCGTCGTCAATGGAGACGGGAGAGGTGCCGGAGGATTGGAGGATTGCGGATGTGGTTCCTATTTTCAAGAAGGGGAATAGGGATAGCCCAGGTAATTACCGACCGGTGAGTCTAACCTCAGTGGTTGGTAAACTGATGGAAAAGATCCTGAGGGACAGGATATATGAGCATTTAGAGAGGTTTAGTATGCTCAAGAATACTCAGCATGGCTTTGTCAAGGGCAGATCATGCCTTACGAGCCTGGTGGAGTTCTTCGAAAATGTGACTAAACACATTGACGAAGGGAAGGTGGTAGATGTGGTTTATATGGATTTTAGCAAGGTGTTCGATAAGGTCCCCCATGCAAGGCTTCTAGAAAAAGTGAGAGGGCATGGGATCCAAGGGGCTGCTGCCCGGTGGATCCAGAACTGGCTTGCCCAAAGGAGGCAGAGAGTGGGTATAGATGGGTCTTTTTCTAAATGGAGGTCGGTCACCAGTGGTGTGCCCCAGGGATCTGTTCTGGGACCCTTGCTGTTTGTCTTTTTCATAAATGACCTGGATGAGGAAGTGGAGGGATGGGTTGGTAAGTTTGCCGACGACAGGAAGGTTGGTAGGGTTGTGGATAGTCTGGAGGGATGTCAGAAGTTACAGAGGGACATAGATAGGATGCAAGACTGGGCAGAGAAGTGGTAGATGGACCTCAACCCAGATAAATGCGTCGTGGTCCATTTTGGTAGGACAAATGGGATGAAAGAGTACAATGTAAAGGGAAAGACTCTTAGTACGGTAGAGGATTAGAAGGACCTTGGGGTCCGGGTCCATAGGACTCTGAAATCGGCCCTGCAGGTGGAGGAGGTGGTTAAGAAGGCGTATGGTGTGCTGGCCTTTATCAATCGAGGGATTGAGTTTCGGAGTCCGGGGATAATGATGCAGCTATATAAGACCCTCGTCAGACCCCACTTGGAGTACTGTGCTCAGTTCTGGTCGCCTCACTATAGGAAGGATGTGGAAAAGATTGAAAGGGTGCAGAGGAGATTTACAAGGATGTTGCCTGGATTGAGTGGCATGCCTTATGAGGATAGGCTGAGGGAGCTCGGTCTTTTCTCCTTGGAGAGACGAAGGATGAGACCTAATAGAGGTGTATAAGATGTTGAGAGTCATAGATCGGGTGGACTCTCAGAGGCTTTTTCCCAGGGTGGAAATGTCTGCTACGAGAGGACACAGGTTTAAGGTGCTGGGGGGTAGGTACAGGGGAGATGTTAGGGGTAAGTTTTCCACACAGAGGGTGGTGGGCGAGTGGAATCGGCTACCGTCAGTGGTGGTGGAGGCGAACTCAATAGGGTCTTTTAAGAGACTCCTGGATGAGTACATGGAGCTTAATAGGATGGAGGGTTATAGGTAGATCTAGAAGGTAGGGATGTGCTCGGCACAACTTGTGGGCCGAAGGGCCTGTTTGTGCTGTAGTTGTTCTATGTTCTATGTTCTATGTTCTATGCCATGTTTGTGAACTAACCTCCACTCACCTGATGAAGGAGCGGCGCTCTGAAAGTTCATGATCCCAAATAAACCTGTTGGACTTTAACCTGGTGTTGTGAGACTTCTTACTGTGTCCACCCCAGCCCAACGCCGGCATCTCCACACCATTCAATCATGGCTGATACGTTTCTCAACCCCATTCTCCCGCCATTTCCCCGTAACCTTTGATCCCCTCACCAATCATGAACCTATCTATCTTTGTCTTAATTTGATTTGATTTATTGTTGTCACATGTATCGTGATCTCAGACTTTTGTATCTTTTTCCCGAAGGAAGAAGGTGGAAGAGAGAATGTCCGGGGTGCGTGGGGTCCTTAATTATGCTGGCTGCTTTTCCGAGGCAGAGGGAAGTGTAGACAGAGTCAATGGATGGGAGGCTGGTGTCGATGGTAGCCGTGTCTCCTACACAGACATGCTCAATGATTAAATGGAGCATACTCGATGGGCTGAATGGCCTAATTCTGTTCCTTTTTCTTATGGTCTAATCCCAGATGCCCATTCATTCCCTCTATTGTAGAATCTGAGAATCGGTGAATCTTAAAGCATAAAGGTGGCCATTCATAATGTGTGCGCTGACTTTTAGGAAGCGCCTACCCTTTCCCCATAGCCCTTTGAACTTTTTCTTTTTAAGGATTTCCTTTTGACAGTAATTATGTTTTCATTGCCGTTTGAGGCAGTAAATTCCTTATTGTAATAACTCCTCATGTAAAAATAGTGCCTCTCATCTCCCTTCATGGTTCTTTTGCCAATTATTGACAGAGTTCTCATCTTTAATGAGCAAACTTGTGATCTGTATAAACAATGTCTCCTCATTAACCTCGATAAAAACCCCTCTTAATTGTCTCCTGCACAGATATACTCAATGATACATCAACAACCATACAAAGATAGGCACTGGTTTTTATATAGCTGTCATGCCCAATACAATGGAAAAGAAGATAAAACATAAACAATGGAGATATTTTGAGCCGATATTAATAGCTGAGGTCGTTATGTGAAGTGAAGGGCAGCCTATCAGCCTTGTGTGCCTCCTCTCTAATTATACAATGTAGCTCAGGTTCACCCACCCTGAACTCAGATACACTTGGGTTATTTATAGCAAGCGCGGCTGCTATATTTGGATCTGGCCCTCTCTCCATCTTGTGCAATGTTAGACCCAATTAGACTGGGCAGGTAGTGCAGATTCAGCAAGGCAGAGCGAGATAGCAGCTGCTATCAGGCCTAAAGACCGCCTGCGACAGGGCAAAGTAACTGGAAAGTACAAAGGAGAGTTCCATAGTACAGGGTGCAACCTCAAATGCTGATATTCACCTCCAGAGGACACCGAGAACCCCGTTCTTTTTCAGCAGTCATCAGGCTGGCATCTTGCAGATAGAATCAACTGCACGGTACTGGAGTCAGGCGTTATAGAATCATAGAATCCTACAGTACAGAAGGAGGCCATTGGCCCATTGAGTCTGTACCGACCACAACCCCACCCAGGCCCTATCCCCTTAACCCCATGTATTTATACTATCTAGTCCCCCCGACACTAAGGGGCAATTTAGCATGGCCAATCAACCTAACCAGCATGTCTTTCGGACTGTGGGAGGAAAGCGGAGCACCCGGAGGAAACCCACGCAGACACGAGGGGAACATGCAGACTCTGCACAGACAGTGACCCAAACCGGGAATCGAACATGCGTCCCTGGCGCTGTGAGGCACCACTGCTAACCACTGTGCCGCCCATACATGTTGACTCAGACATGGGAAGGGGCAGCAGCTCCCGTGACACTACATTCTGCACCCTCTCCTATTCATCTCCCCTTTCTACTCTATGAACGGTATGCATTGTCTGTATAGCACACAAGAAACAATAGTTTTCACTGTATTCCAATATATGTGACAATAATAAATCAAATCAAATACACATCTTGAGACACTAAAGGACAATTTAGCATGGTCAATCCACTTAATCTGCACGGCACGGTGGCACAGTAACATTAACTAAGTTTCAACGACATTCTGTCAACTTCCAAGGTTAGTTGACAAATTACCAGATTAATTGATTTCCATTTCACAACTTTCCACGATGGAACTTGGATTTATTCTCTTAGGATTGCTTGTTCTAAGTGTCAGGTGCAGCAGCATTGTGGATTTATTATTGGATTAGTTATCTCCAGGACTAACGATCTGGGGACATGAGTTCAAATCTCATTGTGACAGCTGTAAAGTTTACATTCAATTCAATAAATCCGGAATAAAAAAAAGCCAAGATAACTCATTGTCCTCAACGTTCCATCTGCGTAAGATGAGGGACTTGCAGCAAACCTACTGGGAATGTGGTTGTTGTTGTACTTCCTGCACCGAATAGTGCACAAGGCCGATTTCCATCAACTCCTCTAATGAGGTTTTTTCCCCTGGAGTAGGTTGTTAATCTGTTGCCAAAGGCTTATAGTTTGAAGGGTGCCACTCTGTATCAAGCATGGCTGACCAGGCGTCTCTCCTGCTCTTCCCACCTGCCACTGGCAGGTTAACACACTCACCCTGTTTGACCGCGTTATGGACGCACCTTCCTAGGCCACCAAGTCCTGGGGTGCGACAGAAGCGTGGAGGCAGGTACATTACCCACTGCGCTACAAGTACAGGAATGAGATAGAGACTCTGGTGAAATGGTACAACGCCAATTATCTGTCCCTCAATGTCAGTAAAATGAAGGAGAAAGTCGTCAACTTCAGGAAGCGTAGTCGATGACATGCGGCGGCACGGTAGCGCAGTGGTTAGCACTGCTGCTTCACAGCTCCAGGGTCCCGGGTTCGATCCCCGGCTCGGGTCACTGTCTGTGTGGAGTTTGCACATTCTCCTCGTGTCTGCGTGGGTTTCCTCCGGGTGCTCCGGTTTCCTCCCACAGTCCAAAGATGTGCGGGTTAGGTTGATTGGCCAGGTTAAAAATTGCCCCTTCGAATCCTAAGATGCGTAGGTTAGAGGGATTAGCGGGTAAATATGTGGGGGTAGGGTCTGGGTGGGATTGTGGTCGGTGCAGACTCGATGGGCCGAATGGCCTCTTTCTGCACTGTAGGGTTTCTATGATTTCTATGATTTCTATGCCCCTATCGACATCAACAGGGATGAAGTGGAATTGGTGGAAAGCTTCAATTTTTTAGGTGTCCAGATCACCAAAAACCTGTCCTGGTTCCCCCATGCCGACACTATAGTTAAGAAAGCCCACCAACTTTCTCAGAAGACTAAGGAAATTTGGCATGTCCGCTACGACTCTCACCAACTTTTACAGATGCACCATAGAAAGCATTCTTTCTGGTTGAATCACAGCTTGGTATGGCTCCTGCTCTGCCCAAGACCGCAAGAAACTACAAAGGCTTGTGAATGTAGTCCAGTCCATCACGCAAATCAGCCTCCCATCCATTGACTCCGTCTACTCTTCCCACTGCCTCAGGAAAGCAGCCAGCATAATCAAGGACCCCATGCACCCTGGACATTCTCTCTTCCACCTTCTTCTGTCGGGAAAAAGATACAAACATCTGAGGTCACGTACCAACCGACTCAAGAACAGCTTTATGGCGGCCCTGTGGCACAGTGGTTAGCACTGCTGCCTCACAGCGCCAGGAACCCGAGTTCAATTCCCGGCTTGGGTCACTGTCTGTGTAGAGTCTGCACATTTTCCCTGTGTCTGCCCGAAAGATGTGCTGGTTAGGTGCACTGACCCAAACAGGTGCTGGATCATGGCAACTAGGGGAATTACACAGTAACTTCATTGCAGAGTTAACTTGTGACTAATAAATAAATTTTAACTTTAACTACTCTCCGACAGCATCTTACCCACCCTCCCTGCCCTATCCCTGTAACCCCAAGCATTTACTCTCCTAATCCCCTGACACTAAGGGGCAATTTAGCATGGCCAATCAACCTAACCTCCACATCTGTGGACTGTGGGAGGAAACCGGAGCACCTGCAGGAAACCCATGCAGACATGGGGAGAATGTGCAAACTCCACACAGACAGTGACCCAAGGCCGGAATCAAACCCAGGTCCCTGGCACAGTGAGGCAGCAGTGCTGAACATGGTACCACTGTGCCACCCTAAGGCCCAACCTTTCCTCGTAAGGCCACACCTTCATCCTAGGAATCAGCCCAATATTCCTTCTCTGGACTGCCTCTGGTGTCCATAGACCCCTCCTTAAATAAAGAGACCAAAACTGTGTGCAGACTCCAGATGTGATCTCACCAATGCCCTGTACAGTTGTAGCAAGACTTCCTTATTTTTATAATTGCGCAGAGTAGGATGGTGTCCAGTGTTTCTGGTCGAACAAATCCAATTCATGCCTGTAAACTGAGTGTACGCGATCCAAGCCTCCAGGCCAAATACTTCTATTTTACGATTAATAATATCTGCCTCAGCCAAGGATTGTAACTTTTGGCTTATAAGGTGGAATTATAGAGTACATCAAAATGTAGCTAAAAGAACAAAATCAAGTATCGTGAATGTAAAAATCCTCTGGGGCGGGGGTTTGGTCGGAAAGGTGGGGAGGAACGTCTTGTGCTCTGAATAATCTTGAGTGACCAGCTCTGAGCTGCAAACCACACTTTCTGTGCACTGTTGCCAGGAATGGCAGAATTATCCAGCATGGGTGGTAATTTGGCCTATGGCATACATAGAATCATAGAATCATGCAGTGCAGAAGGAGGCTATTCGGCCCATCGAGTCTGCACCGACCACAATCCCACCCTGGCTCTATCCCCATAACCCCATGCACTTACCCTAGCTAATCTCCATGAAACTAAGAGGCAACTTAGCATGGCCAATCCACCTAACCCGCACATCTTTGGATCATGGCAGGAAACCGGAGCACCCGGAGGAAACCCACGCAGACACGGGAAGAACGTGCAAATTCCACACAGACAGTGACCCAAGCCGGGAATCGAACCCGGGTCCCTGACGCTGTGAGACAGCAGTGCCAACCACTTTGCCACTGTGCCGCCCCGGCCAGTATGAGTAAGTTTAAAGGTCTGCTGCGAATGTTAGTGAATGGGATGAATGAACGAGTAGGATGGCAGAGTGGGTAAGTAGGTGAGGTGGTAGATTGTGTGGGTGGATTGGGTGGCAGGTTAGTGAGGTGGTAGGTTGGGTGGCAGGTGGGTTGGGTGGCAGGTGGGTTGGGTGGCAGGTGGGTGAGGTGTGGTTGAGTAGGTGAGGTGAGTAGGTGGGTGAGGGAGGCTGGTGGGTCGGGAGGGATAGTCAGTTTGGGGACTGGCCAGGCCAGCTTGGGGGTGGTAATTGGGAACTTGGGGGAAGTTACGGTCAAGGGGCAGTTGGTTTGAGTTGGTGGGTGGTTGGGGGGGGGGGGGGGGGATGTGGTTGGGGGAGGGTGATAGAGTAATCAAAGAGTCAGTGGAGTTTTGGGGGTTCAGGGCGGTAGTCAGGTGGTCATCGGCAATCTGGTCAGGTCAGGGGGTAGTTGGGTGGTTGGGAGGGCTTGTCAGGGAGTAATTGGGGGTGAGTTGGGGTCGGGGTTGGGGCGGGGTTCCGTATGAGTGATTGATGGGTCAGTTGTGTAGTTACCCAGGAGGTAGACTATGTTTTTTTCTAAATAACTATGCAGGTAAGCACTGTGTAACTGTCTGAAGTTTCCGACTCTGAGTAAGAAGTCTCACACCAGGTTAAAGTCCAACAAGTTTATTTGGTAGCAAATACCATAAGCTTTCGGAGCGCTGCTCCTTCGTCAGATGGAGTGGAAATCTGCTCTCAAACAGTGCACAGAGACACAGAAATCAAGTTACAGAATACTGATTAGAATGTGAATCCCTACAGCCAGCCAGGTCTTAAAGGTACAGACAATGTGGGTGGAGGGAGCATTGAGTAGGACATTGTCTGTACCTTTAAGACCTGGCTGGCTTTAGGGATTCGCATTCTAATCAGTATTCTGTAACTTGATTTTGTGTCTCTGTGCACTGTTTGAGAGCACATTTCCACTCCATCTGACGAAGGAGCAGCGCTCCGAAAGCTTATGGTATTTGCTACCAAATAAACCTGTTGGACTTTAACCTGGTGTTGTGAGACTTCTTACTGTGTTTACCCCAGTCCAACGCCGGCATCTCCACATCAGATCTCAGAGTCGGAGACATTCACGGAGAGTCCAGGCAGTTCCCATGGAGACGAGCAGCTTAGCACTTCCACAGGGTCCTGAGGTGCATTGTGGGTTGTACCTTTGTTTTCCGATGACCCGGGCGAGCCACCAGGATTTGGGTTAAAATACTGGAGATTGCTCAATTGGTCAGCGACATCTGTTCAGAGGGAAACAGAGTTGAAGATTCATGTCATTTTGTCAGGACTCGGATGTAGTTTCAGTTTGACAAACTGTGTCCTACTGCACTTTCAGCCTAACTCCTTCTTTACATGGGTCCCTTTCACCATCACTCCATCTTAAGACCATAAGACCATAAGACATAGGAGCGGAAGTAAGGCCATTCGGCCCATCGAGTCCACTCCACCATTCAATCATGGTTGATTTCAACTCCATTTACCCGCTCTCTCCCCATAGCCCTTAATTCCTCGAGAAATCAAGAATTTATCAATTTCTGTCTTGAAGACGCTCAACGTCTCGGCCTCCACAGCCCTCTGTGGCAATGAATTCCACAGACCTACCACTCTCTGGCTGAAGAAATTTCTCCTCATCTCTGTTCTAAAGTGACTCCCTTTTATTCTAAGGCTGTGCCCCCGCGTCCTAGTCTCCCCTGCTAATGGAAACAACTTCCCTACGTCCATCCTATCTAAGCCGTTCATTATCTTGTAAGTCTCTATCAGATCTCCCCTCAACCTCCTAAACTCCAATGAATATAATCCCACGATCCTCAGACGTTCATCGTATGTCAGGCCTACCATTCCTGGGATCATCCGTGTGAATCTCCGCTGGACCCGCTCCAGTGCCAGTATGTCCTTCCTGAGGTGTGGGGCCCAAAATTGCTCACAGTACTCCAAATGGGGCCTAACCAGTGCTTTATAAAGCCTCAGAAGTACATCCCTGCTTTTGTATTCCAAGCCTCTTGAGATAAATGACAACATTACATTTGCTTTCTTAATTACGGACTCAACCTGCAAGTTTACCTTTAGAGAATCTTGGACTAGGACTCCCAAGTCCCTTTGCACTTTAGCATTATGAATTTTGTCACCGTTTAGAAAATAGTCCATGCCTCTATTCTTTTTTCCAAAGTGCACGACCTCGCACTTGCCCACGCTTAGGTTAACTTAACCAATCAGTGACTGAACCTGCCTCCTCCATATTGAGTGACATCACTGTCCTCCAATCAAACCTCAGCCTTTGTAATGTATTCCGGTGCTATCCTGCCTGCACACTCTGGGACATGTATCTACGCCCTTGCCTCTTCCACCAAAAATACAACAACGCAGAATCGCTGAGCAGAAACTGATAGTCAAGTACTGCACGCATGAAGATGGCCTCACCCGGAATCTTGGGTTCATAGAACATAGAACATAGAACAGTACAGCACAGAACAGGCCCTTCGGCCCACGATGTTGTGCCGAGCTTTGTCTGAAACCCAGATCAAGCTATTTCCTCCCTATCATCCCGAAGTACTCCATGTGCCTATCCAATAGCTTCTTAAACGTTCCTAAAGTTTCTGACTCCACTATCCCTGCAGGCAGTCCATTCCACACCCCAACCACTCTCTGAGTAAAAAACCTACCTCGGACATCCTTCCTATATCTCCCACCATGAACCCTATAGTTATGCCCCCTAGTTACCGCTCCATTCACCCGAGGAAATAGTCTTTGAACGTTCACTCTATCTATCCCCCTCATCATCTTATAAACCTCTATCAAGTCTCCTCTCAAGCTCCTCCGCTCCAAAGAGAAAAGCCCAAGTTCCCTCAACCTTTCCTCATAAGACCTACCCTCCAAACCAGGCAGCATCCTGGTAAATCTCCTTTGCACTCTTTCCAGTGTCTCCACATCCTTCTTGTAGTGAGGTGACCAGAACTGCACACAATATTCCAAATGTGGTCTCACCAAGGTCCTGTACAGTTGCAGCATAACCCCACGGCTCTTAAACTCAAACCCCCTGTTAATGAATGCCAACACACTATGGGCCTTCTTCACAGCTCTATCCACTTGAGTGGCAACCTTCAGAGATCTACGGATATGAACCCCAAGATCTCTCTGTTCCTCCACATTCTTCAGAACCCTACCTTTGACCCTGTAATCCACATTTAAATTTGTCCTACCAAAATGAATCACCTCGCATTTGTCAGGGTTAAACTCCATTTGCCATTTTTCAGCCCAGCTCTGCATCCTATCTATATCTCTTTGCAGCCTACAACAGCCCTCCACCTCATCCACTACTCCACCATCTTGGTGTCATCAGCAAATTTACTGATCCACCCTTCAGCCCCCTCCTCCAAGTCATTTATAAAAATTACAAAGAGCAGCGGACCAAGCACTGATCCCTGTGGCACTCAGCTGGTAACCGGTTTCCAGTCTGAAAATTTTCCATCCACCACCACCCTCTGTCTTCTGTTAGATAGCCAGTTACCTATCCAATCGGCCAAACTTCCCTCTATCCCACACATCCTTACTTTCTTCATAAGCCGACCGTGGGGGACTTTATCAAACGCCTTACTAAAATCCATGTATATGACATCAACTGCACTACCTTCATCTACACACTTAGTTACCTCCTCAAAAAATTCTATCAAATTTGTGAGGCAAGACCTGCCCTTCACAAATCCGTGCTGACTATCCCGGATTAAGCTGCATCTTTCTAAATGGTCGTAAATCCTATCCCTAAGGACCTTTTCCATCAACTTACTGACCACCGAAGTAAGACTAACCGGCCTATAATTACCAGGGTCATTTCTATTCCCTTTCTTAAACAGAGGAACCACATTCACCACTCTCCAGTCCTCTGGCACCACTCCCGTGGACAGTGAGGACCCAAAGATCAAAGCCAAAGGCTGTCCAATCTCATCCCTTGCTGTGGTTCATGTCACAATATCTGTAACCTCCACCATTTGGCCTGGGCTTGCAAAATCTCACTAACTGTCCTGGCTTCAGGCGATTCACACCTCTTTAACCTGTGCTTAACCCTCTCTCCACTCGCATTGTCTGTACCTGTAAAGACTTGATTACCTGTAAAGACTCGCATTCCAACCATTCTTCACATTCCAATCTGTAATTAGCTTGCAATTGTGTCTTTGCCTATATATTGCCGTGTTTGTGAACCTACCTCTCCACTCACCTGATGAAGGAGCAGTGCTCCAAAAGCTCGTGATTCCAAATTAAACCTGTTGGATTTTAACCTGGTGTTGTGAGACTTCTTACTGCACCAAAAATAAACTTCCAGCTCATCCAAACTATACTAATTCTGCTCTCCATCGCTGACAGTTGGTCATGCTACATTGCCCCTTAGTGTCTAAAGTTGCGTTGGTAATGTGCAGTGGCTATGGTAAATGCGTGGGGTTACAGGGTTAGGGTGGAGGAGCGGTGGGCCTGTGTAAGGTGCTCTTTCGGAGAGTTGGTGCAGACTCGATGGGCCGACTGGCCTCCTTCTGCACTGTAGCGATTCTAGGATGTGGTATAAATGCCAGTTGTTGCCTGCTCCGAACTGAGAGTGAACTGGAGCTGTTGCAATGTTGCCAGTATTGTTACAGCAGAACATGGTGGACTCATTAATGGCCAGAAAATCTCAAATTGTTCCAACATTAATCGTTGCGTTCCCTTTAATGCTGAAGTGGAAAGATAATAAAAGAAACCTACCCACAGCAATTACTAAGTGGCCTGCGTGCTGTGCTGAGGCACTCATCTGGAGTGGCTGTGTGAACTGTATGAGGTGAGACATTAGGTCTCCTTCTGGTGACCTTCCAGGGTGTGTGTTGCCTTTCCAGCAACTCTGATTCTGAAATACCTACAGAAGCTTACATTTCACAGTCCATTATACCGCGTTGCACTTCTGCCTAACTACACTTACATGGAAATACATCAAAGATGTATGAGGAAAGATTCATGAGGTTAGGATTGTTTTCACTGGAGTTTAGACGAATGAGGGGGAGGATTTCAGAGAGACTTATAAAATTCTAACAGGACTAGACAGCGTAGATGCAGGGAGGATGTTCCCGATGGTGGGGGAGTCCAGAACCAGGGGTCACAGTCTGAAGATTCAGGGTAGACCATTTAGGACGGGGATGAGGAGACATTTCTTCACCCAAAGAGTGGTGAGCCTGTGGAATTCATTACCACAGGAAGTAGCTGATGCCAAAACATTGAATGTATTCAAGAGGCGGCTGGATATAGCACTTGCGGCGAATGGGATCAAAGGTTATGGGGAGAAAGCAGGATTAGGCTATTGAGTTGGACGATCAGCCATGATGGTGATGAATAGTGGAGCAGGCTCGAAGGGCCGAATGGCCTCCTCCTGCTCCTATCTTCTATGTTTCTATGACAGACCAAAAGACTATTCGATGTTCCACGCAAGTTTTCTCCCATCCCTCTTTGTCTTAAGCCTATCATCATATCCGCCTGTTCCTCAATCCCTCATGCATTTATAGAAACATTTAAACTAGAAGCAGGAGGAGGCCATTCGGCCCTTCGAACCTGCTCCACCATTCGTTATGATCATGGCTGATTATCAAATACAATATCCTGATCTCCCCTGCCCTCCCTGTGCCTTGGTCTCTTTAGCCCAAGAGCTATATCTAATTTCTAAATATCTATATATGTATATATATATATCTATATCTAAATCTTTGATTTGATTTGATTTGATTTATTATTGTCACATGTATTAGCATAAGGTGAAAAGTATTATTTCTTGAGCACTTTACAGACAAAGCATACCGTTCATAGAGAAGGAAAGGAGTAAGTGCAGAATGTAGTGTTACAGTCATAGCTAGGGTGTAGAGAAAGATAAACTAAATGGATAAAGTTTTAAAAGCACAGAACGAGTGTAAAAGATAGAATTAGAAGGTATGCTGGGCACAGCTTGCACGAAGCCGCCATCTTGAAAATATTTTTTTTTTCACAAAACGGTTTGGCCTCAATTACTTTCTGTAGTAATGAATTCCACACGTTCACCACCTTCTGGGTGAAGAAATTTCTCCTCAGTTCTAAAGGTTTATCCTTTATCCTTAAACTATGACCCTGGGGTGGCACGGTGGCACAGTGGATGGCACTGCTGCTTCACAGCACCAGGGACCCAGGGTTCGATTCCCAGCTTGGGTCACTGTCTGTGTGGAGTTTGCACATTCTCCCCGTGTCTGCATGGGTTTCCTCCGGGTGCTCTGGTTTCCTCCCACAGTCCGAAAGATGTACGGGTTAGGTGGATTGGCCGTGCTAAATTGCCCCTAGGTGTCAGGGGGACTAGCTAGGGTAAATGCATGGGGGTATGGGGATAGGGCCTGGGTGGGATTGTGGTCGGTACACACTCATTGGCTGAATGGCCTCTCTCTGCACTGTAGGATTCTATGACTCTAGTTCTGGAATCTAGTTTGTGTTTAAATGTATCTATTCCAGCCGCCTTAACTACTGTGCAGTAGTGAGTTCCACATTCTCGCCACTAGCTGGGTAAAGAAGGTTCTCCTGCATTGCCAGTTGCAATTATTAGTGACTACATTGATGTCCACACTTGAAACTATAAGGAGAGCAGGGTGATGCTATGCTGAGGTCTCACCACACAGCAGTCTGGTAAACCACTCTACTTGCTATTTATTTTATTGGACACGCTGTCTGCTGGCTGGAGACTTGCTGCCAACAACTTGTGGCTGGTGGAGACACTGGGGCCTCTGAGTTGATAGACTAAGCACACAGCAGCCCCGTGGCATCCAAGAAAGGAGGCCCTCATACTCTCCTGAGATGAAGGTAAAAGGAAAGGCCTTACAACATCTGAGAGACTAACACTGAGATCCCTGTGGCATCTGAGAAGAATACACAGGCCTTCATGGCAGCTTGGGTAAGGTCATGAGTCATGCCATCTTGGAGACAACTTGGAGGTCTCGTAGCTTTTGGGAGAGGAAACCATGGATTTGAGAGATGGCACGGTGGCACAATGGTTAGCACTGCTCTCTCACAGCGCCAGGGTCCCGGGTTCGATTCCGGCCGAGGGTGACTGTCCGCGCAGAATCTGCACGTTCTCCCCGTGTCTGTGTGGGTTTCCTCCGGGTGCGCTGGTTTCCTTCCACAATCCAAAGACGTGCAGGTTAGGGGTATTGGCCATGCTAAATGGCCCCTTAGTGTCCCAAAATGTGTAGGTTAGATGGATTGGCCATGGCAAATTACCCCTTCATGTTCAAAGATGTGCAAGTTAAGTGAATTGGCCATGTTAAAATGTGCCAAGATGTGGATTTGGCGGATTTGTGGGGTAAATAAGCAGGGTTACAGGGATAGGGCTTGGGTGGGATGCTATGTTGGAGATTCGGTGCAGACTCGATGGACCGAATGGCCTACTTGTGCACCGTAGGGATTCTATGATCTCCACCACCCCAGAGACAGGAGCACACAGTCTCAGCTCTCACTCCAGTGCAGTGCTGAGGAAGATCTGTGCTATTGGAGATGGCGTTTGGAAGAGATGTTAGGTGAAGTATTGCGCAGAGGTCCAGGGGAGTGAGTTCTCCCCAGTGTCAAAGCCATTATTTATCCCTCAACAAGGTTGTTATCTCATGGCTGTTTGTGGGAGCGTGCTGTGTGTGAAATGTCTGCCCCACTTCCTGCAATATTAACTGTGGCTCCATTTTAAGTGCACTTCACTGGCGATAGAGCGCTCTGGGACATCCTGAGGCCGTAAACGGTGCAGTTGAAGAGCAAGTTCTTTCTTGACTTGAGCGCTGATGCTAACTTTAGAATCATCGTCTCTGCCCAGCACACACCTGAGGATTGAAACTGGCACCATCCAGTCGCAGAGGGTGTTTATTTAAAATGAACTTCATGCTTAACTTGTTTATTTATGAGACAATATGTTTGTTGGTGTGGCGACCAAACTCTGACTAATTTGGGTTATTTATTTACATATTTGCATATAGGTGTGCTTCGAGGTCTGAGTTACTTGTTGAATTTATTTCTGAGTTGTGTGTCCAGTTCTTATTTACTTCAGTTATTTATTTTTATATCTTGTTCCTGTATTTTGGTCTTCATCTTAAGTGATGGATGCAAGTTTCAGAGGAAATGGAGTCTTTATTCACTCTTTCCATCCTGTGTCCACATTGAGCTCTTGGAGTTGATGGAACTAAAATGAGGGTCTGTCAATGGAAACCAGTCACTAATGAACTCTGTAGGGAATTGAGGGGAATCTTCTTTTTACAAAGGGCAGTTAGAATATGGGACTTGCTGTATGGAGTATTTGAGGTAAATAGTATCGATGCACTTCAGGGGGAGCTAGTTATCACGGAGATGCATATGCTGGTAGGGTTAAGTGAAGGGGAATGGGAGCAGGTTTGAGTGGAGCCTGAACACAACATGGATCGGTTTGGTAGACTAGCCCATTTCTGTGCTGAACGATGGCGCAGTGGTTAGCTCTGCTGCCTCACAGCGCCAGGGACCCAGGTTCAATTCCTGGCTTGGGTCACTGTCTGTGCAGAGTCTGCACGTTCTCCCCGTTTCCTCCGGCTTCTCCGGTTTTCTCCCACAGTCCTAAAGACGTGCTGGTTAGGTGCATTGGCCCTGCTAAATTCTCCCTCAGTGTACCCGAACAAGCACCGGAATGTGGCGACTAGGGGATTTTCACAGTAACTTCATTACAGTGTTAATGATGTAAGCCTACTTAAAGTTTATTTATTAGTGTCACAAGTAGGTTAACATTAACACTGTAATGAAGTTACTGTGAAAATCTTCCAGTCACCACACTCTGTTCAGGTACACTGAGGGAGAATTTAGCACGGCCAATGCACCTAACCAGCACATCTTTCGGACTGTGGGAGGAAACTGGAGCACCCGGAGGAAACCCATGCAGACACGGGGAGAACGTGCAGACTCCACACAGACAGTGACCCAAGCCAGGAATTGAACCCGGGTCCCTGGTGCTGTGATGCAGCACTGTTAATCATTGTGCCATCATGTGTACTATGTGGCAACAATACACTTGAGTAGACTATGGCTGCAGGATGTGTGAACTCTTGACGAGGGATCAATGAAGTTGGGTTTGCTTCACAAGGGCACTCACTGAAGACACTTCTAACGATTTCAGAATTCTAAGGTTATTCCCCTTCACCTGAGCGTTGGTGGCCATACCTTCAGTTACTTTGATCCCATGCCCTCCCTGAACTCCTACGTCCCTACAGTCCAAAGATCTGCGGGTTAGGTTGATTGGCCATGCTGAATTGTCGCTGTGTAAGAGGGATTGGCGGGGTAAATACGTGGGATTACAGTGATAGGGCCTGGGTGGGATTGTCTACATGGACTTCAGTAAGGCCTTTGACAAGGTCCCTCATGGCAGACTGGTGCAGAAGGTGAAGTCGCATGGGATCAGAGGTGAGCCGGCAAGATGGATACAAAACTGGCTCGGTTAAAGAAGACAGAGGGGAGCAGTGGAAGGGTGCATTTCTGAATGGAGGGCTGTGACAAGTGGCATTCCTCAGGGATCAGTGCTGGGACCTTTGCTGTTTGTAATATATATAAATGATTTGGGGGAAAATGTAACTGGATTGATTAGTAAGTTTGTGGACGACACGAAGATTGGTGGATTTGCGGATAGTGATGAGGACCATCAGAGGATACAGCAGGATATAGATCGGTTGGAGACTTGGGCAGAGAGATGGCAGATGGAGTTTAATCCGGCCAAATGTGAAGTAATGCATTTTGGAAGGTCCAATACAGATAGGAAATATACAGTAAATGGCAGAACCCTTAAGAGTATTGATAGGCAGAGGGATCTGGGTGTACAGGTACACAGGTCACTGAAAGTGACAATGCAGATGGAGAAGGTCGTCAAGAAGGCATACGGCATGCTTACCTTCATTGGCCGGGGCATTGAGTTTAAAAATTGGCAAGTCATGTTGCAGCTTTATAGAACCTTAGTTAGGCCGCACTTGAAATATAGTGTACTACTCTGGTCGCTACACTACCAGAAGGATGTGGAGGCTTTGGAGAGGGTACAGAAAAGATTTACCAGGATGTTGCCTGGTATGGAGGACATTAGCTATGAGGAGAGGTTGGAGAAACTTGGTTTGTTCTCACTGGAATGACAGAGGTTGAGGGGCGACCTGATAGAAGTCTACAAGATTATGAGAGGCATGGACAGAGTGGATAGTCAGAAGCTTTTTCCCAGGGTGGAAGAGTCAATTACTAGGGGGCATAGGTTTAAGGTGCGAGGGGCAACGTTTAAAGGAGATGTATGAGGCAGATTTTTTACACAGCGAGTAGTGGGTGCCTGGAACCCGTTGCCGGGGGAGGCAGTGGAAGCGGATACGGTAGTGACTTCTAAGGGGCGTCTTGACAAATACATGAATAGGATGGGAATAGAGGGATATGGTCCCCGGAAGGGGCAGCATGGTCGGTGCAGGCTTGGAGGGCCAAAGGGCCTGTTCCTGTGCTGTAATTTTCTTTGTTCTTTGTTGTCAGTGCAGGCTCGATGGGCCAAATGGCCTCCTTCTGCACTGTAGCGATTTTATGATCTTTCTTCCTTTGAGACCCTTGTTAAAATCTAACTCTTTCACTCAGCATTTGGTAGGCCTTAGCTTACATGGCTTAGTGTCCTTTTTAACAACTTGTTACTTCATAGAATTAAAGAATCCCTCCAGGGAAAGGCCATTCGGCCCATCAAATCTGCATCGACTCTCTGACCCACTATCTTACCCAATCCTTCTTCCCCGTCCTTTCCCTGTAACCCTACGCATTTAGCATGGCTAAGCCACCTAACCCACACACCTTGGGTCACTGAGGGGCAATTTACCATGGCTAATCCCCTAACCTACATATATTGGGCCACTAAGGGACAATTTACTATGGCTAATTCCTCTGACTTACACATCTTGGGACACGGCCAATCCAGCTAATTTGGACATCTTTGGACAGTGGGAGGAAGCTGGGTCACCCGGAGGGAACTCATGCAGACATGGGGAGAACATGCAAACTCCACACTGACAGTCACCCCAGGCTGGTATCGAACCCAGGTCCTTGAAGCTGTGAGGCAGCGGTGCTAACCGTTGTGCCACTGTGCCGCCCTAATACAGAATAGAGAAGATCAAGATTGCTGAAGAAACCCTCAGGTAGAATCGGGTGAAGGTAATTTCAGCCTGGACATTTCCTTTTTAAGAGTGTCAATGGGAGAGTCATGTACCTGATATTGGAATGCTTCCTATTTAGACATGTCGCGGTTAAATCTTTGGTGGGACTTGCAGACATCAAGATCCTGTTTAGTGTTTTCCTCTAGCAAATAAAGCTTGGCTTACACATCAAGAGAAGTCTCAGAAATATGTGGGATACCTTTCCCAAAGTCTCCGAAATACATGCGATATATCCTTCCTGAAATCCCAGAAATGTGTGGGATACCCTTTCCCAAAGTCTCTGAAATACATGAGATACCTTTCCCAAAGTCTCAGAAGTGTGTGGAATACCTCTCCCAAAGTCCCAGAAATGTGAGATACCCTTCCCAAAGTCTCAGAAATGTGTGAGATACTTTTCCCAAAGTCTCAGAAATGTGAGATACCCTTCCCAAAGTCTCAGAAATGTGTAAGATACTTTTCCCAAAGTCCCAGAAATGTGTGAGATACCTTTCTCAAAGTCCCAGAAATGTGTGAGATACCTTTCTCAAAGTCTCAGAAATGTGTGAGATACTTTTCCTAAGTCCCAGAAATGTGTGAGACACCTTTCTCAAAGTCTCAGAAATGTGTGAGATACTTTTCCCAAAGTCCCAGAAATGTGTGAGATACCTTTCTCAAAGTCTCAGAAATTTGTAAGATACTTTTCCCAAAGTCCCAGAAATGTGTGAGATATCCTTCCCAAGGTCTCTGAAATGTGTGAGATATCATAGAATCATAGAATCCTACAATGCAGAAGGAGGCCATTCGGTCCATCGAGTCTGCACCGACCAAAATCCCACCCAGGTCCTATCCCCTTAAACCCACGCATTTACCCTAGCTAGTCCCCCTGATACTGAGGGGCAATTTAGCATGGCCAATCCACCTAACCCGCACATTTTTGGACTGTGGGGGGAGCACCCGGAAAAAACCCACGCAGACATGGGGAGAATGTGCAAACTCCGTACAGACAGTGACCCAAGCCGGGAATCAAACCCGGGTCCCTAGCGCTGTGAGGCAGCAGTGCGGGCCATTGTGCCACCATGCCACCCCCAGAATATCTTTCCTGAAGGTGGAGAAGGTAGTGAATAAGGCATATGGCATGCTTGCCTTTTTAGGACAGGGCATAGAGTATAAAAGTTGGGGTCTGATGTTGCAGTTGTATAGAGCGTTGGTTCGGCCGCATTTGGAATACTGCGCCCAGTTCTGGTCGCCACACTACCAGAAGGACGTGGAGGCTTTAGAGAGAGTGCAGAGGAGGTTTACCAGGATGTTGCCTGGTATGGAAGGGCTTAGTTATGAGGAGAGATTGGGTAAACTGGGGTTGTTCTCACTGGAAAGACGGAGGATGAGGGGTGACCTAATGGAGGTGTATAAAATTATGAAAGGCATAGATAGGGTGAACGGTGAGAAGCTTTTTCCCAGATCGGTGGTGACGTTCACGAGGGGTCATAGGTTCAAGGTGAGGGCGGGGGAGGTTTAACATGGATATCAGACGGACATATTTTACACAGAGGGTGGTGGGAGCCTGGAATGCGCTGCCGGGCAAGGTGGTGGAGGCGGACACACTGGGAACGTTTAAGACTTATCTAGATAGCCACATGAATGGAGTGGGAATGGAGGGATACAAAAGAATGGTCTAGTTTGGACCAGGGAGCGGCGCGGGCTTGGAGGGCCGAAGGGCCTGTTCCTGTGCTGTATTGTTCTTTGTTCTTTGTCTCAGAAATATGTGTGATACCTTTCCCCCGCCCTCACACACAACCAGCTTGCTGACAACTTTCACTGTCTGAGTCTACACATGTAGCAGGATAGTCAACAGACTGCTAAGGGGTACAACAGTATCATGGTTAGGTCACTGGGTTATTAATTCAGAGAAAGTGATGGTGGGTGGTCAGGTGTTTCTCATATGTTGGTGCAGACTCAAGGGGCCGAAGGGCCTCTTCTGCACTGCACGATTCGGGGGCGGCACGGTGGCCCAGTGGTTAGCACTGCTGCCTCACAGTGCCAGCGACCCGGGTTCGATTCCTGGCTCGGGTCACTGTCTGTACAGAGTCTGCATGTTCTCCCCATGTCTTCGTGGGTTTCCTCCGGGTGTTAACGTTCCCTCCCGCAGTCCGAAAGATGTGCTGGTTCGGTGCATTGGCCATGCTAAATTCTCCCTCAGTGTACCCAAACAAGCACCGGGCAACTAGGGGATTTTCATAGTAACTTCATTGCAGTGTTAATGTAAGCCTACTTGTGACACCAATAAATAAACTTTAAAACTGAATTGCCAGCCGACTCAAGAACAGCTTCTTCCCTGCTGCCATCAGACTTTTGAATGGACCTACCATATGTTAAATTGATCTTTCTCTACACCCTAGCTACGACTGTCACACTATATTCTGCACCTTCTCCTTTCCTTCCCCCCCGTGTACTCTATGAACGGTATGCTTTGTCTGTGTATCGCACAAGAAACAATACTTTCCCCAATACATGTGACAATAATAAATCAAATCAAAGCAAGTTCTAACCTATCGATTTAATAATTCCAATTTAGTTTTAACAATCTGTCAGACGGCTTTTAAAAAGTGTAACTGGTTCACTCTCTCACCCTGGAGAAGGAAACCTGCTGTTCTTTGTTGTTTAGCCTGTTGGTGACACCAGGCCCCATGCCAAACCAGTTGGCTTTTAACAGTCCCCTGAAGGGGTTTAACAAGCCTCTCAGGTGTATCTCAAGTTCAAGAAGAGGACCTGCCACCACCACCCATCATCACTTTCTCAGTGCGGCTCGGAAGGGGAGATAAATACCAGCGATGTTCATACCTAAAGAATAAATAAAAACGAGAAGTAGCCCTGTCGAGTTGCAATGCAGAAACTGTGGCAAAGTGCTCCTCCCTGGTAATACAGCTCCTTCGCACGTACTCCTCATGAGTTGGAGTTTAGTTAATGCCTGCTTTGGCTGATGAAGCCATTGAGAATTTTAATTGGATTCAGAATTGGTCCCATGGTTGCTGCCGCTGGTTTAAAGCTTCTAATCCCCTTCTTGAGAATCGGATTAGGAGGCAGGCCCACTCCAAACATTGCAACGTTGGCGAGCCACAAAAACGCTTCAGTGTTGCAGAACTTTTCTTTATGAGATGCCAGCATTCCTGAGAGAGAGAGAGAGAGAGAGAGAATGAAATCAGCCCAAGGTTTCCGCTGAGGAACGCATGCAAGTCTCTGATGGAGACCTCAGTCAAACACAGAGCCAAGACCCTGCTCAATCGCTACGGAAACGGGGAGAGACCCAGCCACTGATGGTCTGCTCTCAATGCAGCAGTGATTTGATTCTGATTTCTTCCGTCCTATCTGTTGGGGAGGTGATGGCCTAGTGGTATTATCGCTCAACTATTAATCTCAGCCAGTGTTCTGGGGACCCGGGTTCGAATCTCGTCACGGCGGATGGTGAAATTTGAATTCAATAAATAAACATCTGGAATTACTGATGACCATGAAACCACTGTTGATTGTTGGAAAAACCCATCTGGTTCACTAATGTCCTTTAGGGAAGGAAATCTGCCGTCCTTACCTGGTCTGGCCTACATGTGACTCCAGACACACAGCAATGTGGTTGACTCTCAACCACACTCGGGCAACTAGGGATGGGCAATAAATACTTGCCCAGCCAGCGACATCCATGTCCCACGAATCAGCTAAAGAAAATCTGGACGTTTCCCTCAATAATAAGTGAAGCTGTGGATATTGCTGTAAATGCAATAATTGGTGACCACCAGTTAGTTAAGAAACGACAGATTTGTTGCTATTTGCAATATATCAGAGTACTATAATTGATGTGTCCATTCTCAGCTGTGGGATCAATCGCGCTCTGTCCTGACATTCTCGTGTTCCTTGCCCATCGGGTGATCAGGTCACATGACCCTTCCGCTGCACGCTCCTTAAAGGGACCAGCTACTACATCCCTCCCTGCCCCTTTAAATCCCTCATTTCACAGTACATCGATAACCTATACAATTTTTAAAGCATTAGCAGTAATGAACATGTTCTGATTACACTTAATGAACATTTTACCCGCTCCCGGCTGATCAGACACCTCATCCTTTGGACAAACGGCAACACTACAATTGGATCAGCAGTAACACAGGCTGTGGGATAGATTCATAGAATCCTGCAGTGCAGAAGGAGGCCATTCAGCCCATCGAGTCTGCACTGACCACAATCCTACCCAGGCCCTGTAACCCCACATATTTACCCTGCTAATCCCTTGACACTAGGATCAATTTAGCATGGCCAATCAACCTGACCCGCACATCTTTGGGCAGTGGGAGGAAACCAGAGCACCCGGAGGAAACCCACGCAGACACGGGGAGAACGTGCAAACTCCACACAGACGGTGACCCGAGGCCGGAATTGAACCCGGGTCCCTGGCGCTGTGAGGCGGCAGTGCTAACCACTGTGCCACCGTGCCGCCCCTAATGGCTCCAGTCTCCATAACTGATCAATGTGTTTCTTCAGAAGCTTGTCCCACGCTTTCAGTGCCTAGGACAGTGAGCTGCCCTGGCCACAAAAGCCCCTGGGACCCAACCTGGCCTGCTTCCAAATCTCTTTACAAAAACTGGATCGTCGATCTTAAATGCTCTTGCCACATTTGACGATTTCATGGTTCCTGTTCTGACAACTGCTGTGTCTCCACCCTCCTACCTGGATCAACCTGGTTCTCAAGTGTTGACCCATCAGCTGCTTAGCTGGAGCTATTCCGGTGGTGACATGTGTAGTGGTTCTATAGGCTAACAGGAACCGCGCTATCTTGGTTTCCAGCTACGCGCGTGGTTGTTTCTTCACATCAGCCTTGAAAAGCTGAACTGCGTGCTCAGCCTGCCCATTGGATTAGGGATGATATGGTACAGTTCGGACATGCTTTACAAAGAACAAAGAACAGAACAGCACAAGGACAGGCCCTTCAGCCCTCCAAACCTGTGCCGATCATGATGCCTGCCTAAACTAAAACTGTATGCACTTTTATGAAGTCCGTGTCCTTCCATCCCCATCCTATTCATGTATTCATCTAGTTGCCCCTTAAACGCCGCGATCGTACCTGCTCCCACCACCTCCCCGGGCAGCGCGTTCCAGACATTCAGCCCCCTCTGTGTAAAAAACTTGCCTCGCACATCTCCTCTAAACTTTTCCCCAATCACCTTAAACCTATGGCCCCAGGAACTTGACTTTTCTACCCTAGGAAAGAGCATCTGACTATCCATTAAATCTATCCATTTATTCCATTAAATTTTTTAAATATTCATTTGTGGGAGATAGGCTGGGCCAGCATTTATTGCCCATTCCTAGTTGCCCTTGAGAAGGTGGTGGTGAGCTGCCTTCTTGAATCGGTGCAGTCCATGTGCTGTGATCCCTCCCACAATGTTATTAGGGAGGGAATTCCAGGATTTTGACCCAGCGACTGCGAAGGAACGACGATAAATGTCATGGACTTCTGGAATTCATCACTTGCGAACACCATTTTATTGTCTGAGGCAAGTATTTCTGGTACGTCGTGGTTGGCTAAGGGTTGACACAGTTTCTCAACTGCAGCGTATGAAGTTGTGGGTTTCATTTCAAATACCTCCGTTCATTCTGAATGGACGTCTACAAAGAAAAGGACTATCACATCCATAATGGACAAACGTAATCGATGTGAACTCTCACCCATGGCCAGCCTGGCCATTCCCAAGGGTGTCAGGGGGTTGTAACTGGTAAGTTCTGTTGGAACTGGCACTGGTTGCATTGTTTCACAATACTTTCTATATCAGCATTGATATGAGCTTCTCACTGGCATAGTCATCTCCGACACACCCGGATGGGCACTAAGCAATTCTTCAAGCAGTTACTCTCTTCTTGGCATGGGGTGACCTCTCTCACTCCCCAAAGGTTGACACCATCCTCACAACTAAACTCATGCTGCCTGAGCTGTTAAGGCAGTTCAGGAAATCCAAACCAGCCTCCCATCCATTGACTCTGTCTACGCTTCCCGCTGCCTCGGCAAAGCAGCCAGCATAATTAAGGACCCCACGCACCCCGGACATTCTCTCTTCCACCTTCCTCCATCGGAAAAAAGATACAAAAGTCTGAGGTCACGTACCAACCGACTCAAGAACAGCTTCTTCCCTGCTGCCATCAGACTTTTGAATGGACCTACCTTGCATTAAGTTGATCTTTCTCTACACCCTAGCTAGTACTAAAGTCCAAAGATGTGCAGGTAAGGTGGATTGGCCAAGTTGAATTGCCTCGTAGTGTAAAGAGGACCAGCTAGGATAAATGCGTGGGATTGTGGGGATAGGGCCTGGGTGGAATTGTGGTCGGTGCAGACTCAATGGGCCAAATGGCCGCCTTCTGCACTGTAGAATTCCATGATTCTATGATTCATTACATTCTACACTCCTTTCCTTCTCTATGAATGGTATGCTCTGTCTGTATAGTGCGCAAGAAACAATACTTTTCACTGTATACCAATACATGTGACAATAATAAATCAAATCAAATCAAATCAAGGTTTAATTTCCTCTGAATCACTCTCATTCCGCCATCCATGCAGTATCATATGTTTGATCTTCGATAACAGTGGGTCTCTATTAGTTGGTACTTAATTCGCTGTTCTGTGACAGGTAGAGTCCAGAAAGTTGAAGGCACAAACTCTCGTGGTACTCGAGGGGGTGACGGGCTTTCTGGTAACAGAAGATGACTTAAGGCATTGGTGTAAACACTGAACATCCACCTGATAAACCACCTGATCTGCTTGGAAGGTGCACTGTTCTGTTTTTAGTTGCACTCCCGAAATCTCCACAAAAGTTCATCCGAATTAGCAAAATGCTTCTCTTTGTTGGATCCTGTTATAAAATGTCATCCAAATAATGACAACTCTGGGCAAACCTTGCAGCAAACTCTCCCCAGCTCTCTGGAAGATGGTACAAGTTGATGAAACCCCAAACAGTAAATATGTATATAGGTTTAACCCCTAATGAGTACTGATGGTGACACACCCTCTTGATGCATCATCCAGTTCGAACTGTCAGTGAGTGTGGCTCATGTCTACTTCGGGCAAATGTCAGACCCTCCCCTCCCAGCTAACTTCGCATACAGATCCTCTATTTTGGGGATGGGGTACCTATCCAGTTTCACAGCCTGGTTCACCGTCAACTTGTACTCCCTGAAATACTTGTTTGGTTTAACTACTGACTCCTGTTGGGAGTCTTTTATAGACCTCCTAAAAGTTCTAGAGAGGTTGAGGAAAGGATTGCGGAGTCAATCCTGCTTAGGAGTGAAAGTAATAGGGCAATTGTTATGGGGGATTTTAACTTGACTAATATTGACTGGAATTGTTATAGCTCTAGCTCGTTAGAGGGGTCAGTTTTTGTTCAAAGCGTGCAGGAAGGTTTTTTGACTCAGTATGTAGACAGGCCAACTAGAGGTGAGGCTATATTGGATCTGGTGCTGGGAAATGAGCCAGACCAGGTGCTAGACTTGGAAGTTGGTGTGCATTTTGGTGATAGTGACCACAATTCGGTTACGTTCACCTTAGTGATGGAAAGGGATAGGCATGAACCTCGGGCCAGTGGTTTTAGCTGGGGGAAGGGTAATTATGAGGCTATTAGGAGAGAATTAGGAAACATAGGTTGGACTAGGAGATTACAGGGACTGGGAACGTCCGACATGTGGAGTTTTTTCAAGGAGCAGCTACTGCGAGTCTGTGATAGGTATGTCCCTGTCAGGCAAGGAGGAATTGGTAGGGCTAGGGAACCGTGGTGCACCAAAAAAGTTTCTTTGTTGGTTAAAAAGAAAAAGGAGGCTTATGTTCGGATGAGACGTGAGCACTCGGGTAGTGCACTAGAAAGCTTTAGATTGGCTAAGAGGGAGTTGAAGAGCGAGCTTAGAAGGGCTAAAAGGGGACATGAGAAGACTTTGGCGGATAGGGTTAAAGAGAATCCTAAGGCGTTCTATAGGTATGTCAAGAACAGAAGGTTGGTTAGGGCAAGTTTAGGGCCAGTTATAGATGGCAGAGGGAAGTTATGTGTGGAACCGGAGGAGATTGGTGAAGCATTGAACCAATATTTCTCTTCGGTGTTCACGCAAGGGGACATGAATATAGCTGAGGAGGACACTGGGTTGCAAGGGAGTAGAATAGACAGTATTACAGTTGATAAGGAGGATGTGCAGGATATTCTGGAGGGTCTGAAAATAGATAAATCCCCTGGTCCGGATGGGATTTATCCAAGGATTCTCTGGGAGGCAAGAGAAGTGATTGCAGAGCCTCTGGCTCTGATCTTCAGGTCGTCGTTGGCCTCTGGTATAGTACCAGAAGATTGGAGGTTAGCGAATGTTGTCCCATTGTTTAAGAAGGGGAACAGAGACTTCCCCGGGAATTATAGACCGGTGAGTCTCACTTCTGTTGTCGGCAAGATGTTGGAAAAAATTATAAGGGATAGGATTTATAGTTATTTGGAGAGTAATGAATTGATAGGTGATAGTCAGCATGGTTTTGTGGCAGGTAGGTCGTGCCTTACTAACCTTATTGAGTTTTTTGAGAAAGTGACCAAGGAGGTGGATGGGGGCAAGGCAGTGGACGTGGTATATATGGATTTTAGTAAGGCGTTTGATAAGGTTCACCATGGTAGGCTTCTGCAGAAAATGCAGATGTATGGGATTGGGGGTGATCTAGGAAATTGGATCAGGAATTGGCTAGCGGATAGGAAACAGGGTGGTGGTTGATAGTAAATATTCATCATGGAGTGCGGTTACAAGTGGTGTACCTCAGGGATCTGTTTTGGGGCCACTGCTGTTTGTAATATTTATTAATGATCTGCTTGAGGGTATAGTTGGGTGGATTAGCAAATTTGCTGATGACACCAAAGTCGGTGGTGTGGTAGACAGTGAGGAAGGGTGTCGTAGTTTGCAGGAAGACTTAGACAGGTTGCAAAGTTGGGCCGAGAGGTGGCGGATGGAGTTTAATGCGGAGAAGTGTGAGGTAATTCACTTTGGTAGGAATAACAGATGTGTTGAGTATAGGGCTAACGGGAGGACTTTGAATAGTGTGGAGGAGCAGAGGGATCTAGGTGTATGTGTGCATAGATCCCTGAAAGTTAGGAATCAAGTAGATAAGGTTGTTAAGAAGGCATATGGTGTCTTGGCGTTTATTGGTAGGGGGATTGAATTTAGGAGTCGTAGCGTTATGTTGCAACTGTACACAACTCTGGTGCGGCCGCACTTGGAGTACTGTGTGCAGTTCTGGTCCCCACATTACAGGAAGGATGTGGAGGCTTTGGAGAGGGTGCAGAGGAGGTTTACCAGGGTGTTGCCTGGTATGGAGGGGAGATCCTATGAGGAGAGGCTGAGGGATTTGGGATTGTTTTCGCTGGAAAGGCGGCGGCTAAGAGGGGATCTTATTGAAACATATAAGATGATTAGAGGTTTAGATAGGGTGGATAGTGATAGCCTTTTTCCTCTGATGGAGAAATCCAGCACGAGGGGGCATGGCTTTAAATTGAGGGGGGGTAGTTATAGAACCGATGTCAGGGGTAGGTTCTTTACCCAGAGGGTGGTGAGGGATTGGAATGCCCTGCCAGCATCAGTAGTAAATGCGCCTAGTTTGGGGGCGTTTAAGAGATCCGTAGATAGGTTCATGGACGAAAAGAAATTGGTTTAGGTTGGAGGGTCACAGTTTTTTTTTAACTGGTCGGTGCAACATCGTGGGCCGAAGGGCCTGTTCTGCGCTGTAATGTTCTATGTTCTATGTTCAATGGGTGTTGCCCATTCTGAAAATTATACAGGCCCGATGATGCCCAAGTGTTAAGTCATTTTAGCTCTGTCTCTTCCTTCTCTACTAATGATTAGGGCACAGGTCTTACTCTAAAAACCTCTCAGGGTGACTTCCACATAGATTTTTGCTTTTAATCCTTTGATCTTTCCCGGTTCCTCCTGGACCATGTCCTGACATTTTCTGATGACTTTGTGCAGGCCCCCTTTTTTATTTTAACAATGTTCAGCTGGTTCAACCTGATCAATTGGAGCCAGTCACGCCACATTAAACTCAATCGTTGGCCCGACACTACTGTCAAAGTTAACTGTGCAGATTGCTGTGTCTAACTCACTGGGAGTCATGTTTGTCCCACTACTCTGATGGCCTCTCCAGTATATGTAGCCGGTTTAGCTGCAGTGTTCTTCAACCTGTAAGGTTGTACCCCTTCTTGGAGGTACTGGTAGGTCGGCTCACTCACGACAGTAGCTGACGTCCTCCTCCACAATCATCCTCAACATCGGTGTCCCACAAGGCTGTGTCTTCAGTCCCCTACTAAAACCACATACATCTATGACTGTGTGGCCAAATTCCCCTCCAACTCCATTTTCAAGTTTGCTGACGATGCCACTGTAGTGGGTCAGATTTCAAACAATGATGACAGAGTACAGGAATGAGATGGAGAATCTGGTGAACGAAGACAATAATCTCTCCCTCAACGTCAACAAAATGAAGGAGATAGTCATCGACTTCAGGGAGCATAGTGGAGGGCATGCCTCTGAAAACATCAACAGGGACGAAGTAGAAATGGTCAAAAGCTTCAAGTTTTTTGGTGTCCAGATCACCAACAACCTGCCCTGGTCCCCCCATGCCGACACTATAGTTAAGAAAGCCCACCAACGCCTCTACTTTCTCAGAAGACGAAGGAAATTTGGCATGTCAGCTATGACTCCCACCAACTTTTACAGATGCACCATATAAAGCATTCTTTCTGGTTGTATCACAGCTTGGTATGGCTCCTGCTCTGCCCAAGACTGCAAGAAACTACAAAGGGTCATGAATGAAGCCCAGTCCATCACACAAACCAGCCTCCCATCCATTGACTCTGTCTACACTTCCCACTGCCTCAGAAAAGCAGCCAGCATAATTAAGGACCCCACGCACCCCGGGCATTCTCTCTTCCACTTTCTTCCATCAGGAAAAAGATACAAAAGTCTGAGGTCACATACCAACCGACTCAAGAACATCTTCTTCCCTACTGCGGTCAGACTTGTGATTGGACTTACCTTGCATTAAGTTGATCTTTCTCTACACCCTAGCTATGACTGTAACACTACATTCTGCACTCTCTCCTTTCCTTCTCTATGAAAGGTACGCTTTGTCTGTATAGCGCGCAAGAAACACTACTTTTCACTATATACTAATACATGTGATAATAATAAGTCAAATCAAATCAAATAAATCAAACGTCTCTATGTTCACCTCCTTCTCCAGTGGCCACCCATTCACTAACAACACCACTGTGATGGGGGCTACCTTGCCTGCTTGCACATTATTTAGTGACAAAACATTCCATTGACTTGCTGGATAATTCTCCACTGGGGCTGGATTATTGACTCTGCTGATTCTGGGCTTGCCCTGCTTGCTTTCACACTTGTGCCTCAAATGTCCTTTCCTTCCACACATAAAAAACTCTGCTCCTCTAAATCTACACGTTTCTGGGAAGCGGCTTCCCCACACTGATACCTCTCTGCATTATTCCTAGGCTGTTGCTTAGAGCTTCTATACTTTGTGACACTTCTGGCTTCACCCCTATACTTAAGCCAGTGTCTTGACTCTTGGTACCAGTGCTGCACATAGCTTCCCGCCTGACTGGTGGACCTCATCCCTGGTGCCATTCTTAAAGTTATCTCTAATTCAGCGAACAATTTTGTCTGTATAGAAATCATAGAAACCCTACAGTACAGAAGGAGGCCATTCGGCCCATCGAGTCTGCACCGACCACAATCCCACCCAGGCCCTACCCCCACATAGTTACCCGCTAATCCCTACGCATCTTAGGACTCTAAGGGGCAATTTTTAACCTGGCCAATCAACCTAACCCGCACATCTTTGGACTGTGGGAGGAAACCGGAGCACCCGGAGGAAACCCACGCAGACACGAGGAGAATGTGCAAACTCCACACAGACAGTGACCCGAGCCGGGAATCGAACCCGGGACCCTGGAGCTGTGAAGCAGCAGTGCTAACCACTGCGCTACCGTGCCGCCCATTGCTGCATTGTTTACACCGCACACCAATCGGTCCCTTAACATGTCGCTCAACACTAACCCAAAATCACAATGTTCCTCGATTTTTCTTAGCCTTGCTTCAAAACCTGCAATGGTCTCCTCTTGAGCTCTCCCCGTGGAGTTAAATTTACATCTCTGTAATATTACTGTGGGTTTAGGATGCTAATGCCCCTTTGCTAGCTTGACGGGCTCTGCACATGATTTCATGTTGGGAGCAATTGGGGACGTTAAGCTTCATTCGGATCAAATTGTACATTTGTATCCCACACGCAGGCAGCAATATAACTTGCTTTTTATCCTCCTCCTGTATTGCAGCAGAGAAAAAATATTCCAAATACTCCACATACCCAGTCTTCTGTAACAGCTTTGGAAGCTTTGAATTTTGTGAAGAGAGAGGCATTTCTGTTTTTTCCGCTTTGTAGGCTGGATTCAATTGGACTTGATCTGCAACTCCTGCAAATTAGCTTGTAAACGCAATAACTGGTGACCTCCAGTTAGAAAACAAACAACAATGGGTTTATTACTGTCAGCAACTATCTACAGGGTGCGGCACGGTGGCACAATGGTTAGCACTGCTGTCTCACAGCGCCAGGGACCCAGGTTCAATTCCTGGCCTCGGGTCACTATCTGTGCAGTGTCTGCACGTTCTCCCCGTGTCTGCGTGGGTTTCCTCCGGGTGCTCCGGTTTCCTCCCACAGTCCAAAGATGTGCGGGTTAGGTTGATTGGCCATGTTAAATTGACCCTCAGTGTTAGGGGGACTAGGAGGGTAAATATGTGGGGTTACGGGGATAGGGCCTGGGTGGGATTGTTGCCGATGCAGACTCGATGGGACGAATGGCCTTCTTCTGCACTGGAGGGATTCTATGGCTAAGGGGTTTTCACAGTAACTTCGTTGCAGTGTTAATGTAAACCTACTTGAGGCACTAATAAATAAACTTTGAACTTTAGGGTACCACAATCTGTGTGGTGATTCTCAGCTCTAGATTCAATCTGGCTGCAAAAGCCCACACTCTACCCCAAGATTCCCCCTCTCCTTCCCCATTGGGCAATTTGGTCACATGACCCTACCTATGCATGTCTCTTAAGGGGGCAACCTACTTTAGATATGTACCTGAATCATATCTGTTGCTGCTTAAGGCACTGCGTACTTTTCAGGGTGTGGCCTCCACGTTGCTAGGCAGGCCTTTGTTACTTCAACGATCTTCCTGCAGGTTTTTCTTTCAGGAGGGAATGAATCCTGACCCACATTGATTGGAAATTCACACAGAGAGGCTGGAATTGGTCCTTGGGATATGGGCATTGCTGACAAGGCCAGCATTCATTGCCCATCCCTGGTTACCCCTGAGAAGGAGGGGGAAGATAAAATATCAAAATTTGCAAAGACACAAAACCTGAGGCTCTAGTAAACAGTAAGGAGGTTAACATAGAAACATAGAAGATAGGAGCAGAAAGAGGCCATTTCTCCCTTCGAGCCTGCTCCGCCATTCATCACCATCATGGTCCAACTCAATAGCCTAATCTTTCTTTCTCCCCATAACCTTTGATCCCATTCGCCCCAAGCGCTATATCCAGCCGCCTCTTGAATACATTCAATGTTTTGGATATAGATAGGATATCGGATTATAGATAGGATATATAGATAGGATATAGAAGGACTGGTGGAATAGATGTGAACATACTAATTAGGAGCAGGAGTAGGCCATTCGGCCCCTCGAGACTTCTCTTGCATTGAACAATATCATGGCTAATCTGATTGTAACCTCAACCCCACATTCCCGCTGACCCCAGTAACCTTTCACCCCCTCGTTAACCAAGAATTTATCTAGCTCTGCCTTAAAAATATTCAAAGATTCTGCTTCCACTGCCTTCAGAGGAAGAGAGTTCCAGAGACTCACAACCCTTTGAGAAAAAAACTTTCTCCTCATCTCCGTCATAAATGGGTGACCGCCTTATTTTTAAACAGTGGCCCCCTAGTTCCAGCTTCTCCCATAAGAACGAACATCCTCTGCACATCCCCTCTGGGTCTTACATGTTTCAATCAAGTCACCTCTTACTCTTGTGAGCTTCACTGGATACAAGCCTAGCCTGTCCAACCTTTCCTCATAAGGCAATCTGCCCATTCCAGGCATTAGCCTAGTAAACCTTCTTTAAACAGCTTCCAGTGAATTTACATCCTTCCTTCAATAAGGGGACCAATACTGTACACTCTACTCCAGGGCGGCACGGTGGCACAGTGGTTAGCACTGCTGCTTCACAGCTCCAGGGTCCCGGGTTCGATTCCCGGCTCGGGTCACTGTCTGTGTGGACTTTGCACATTCTCCTCGTGTCTGCGTGGGTTTCCTCCGGGTGCTCCGGTTTCCTCCCACAGTCCAAAGATGTGCGGGTTAGGTTGATTGGCCAGGTTAAAAAAATTGCCCCTTAGAGTCCTGGGATGCGTAGGTTAGAGGGATTAGCGGGTAAAATATGTGGGGGTAGGGCCTGGATGGGATTGTGGTCGGTGCAGACTCGATGGGCCGAATGGCCTTCTTCTGCACTGTAGGGTTTCTATGATTTCTATGTATGGTCTCACTAATTCCCTGTATAACTGAAGTATAACCACTCTGTTGTATTTAATTCCTCTCGCAATGAACAATAACATTCTATTTGCTTCTACCAAATACTTGCTTTACCTGCATACCAGTCTTTTGTGATTGATGCATTAGGACACCCAGATCCCTCTGCACCTCAGAGCTGTGCAATCTCTCATCATTTGGATAATTTGTTTCTTTTTTAATGTTCCTACCAAAATGGACAATTTCACATTTGCCCACATTATACTCCATTTGCCAGATATTTGTCCACTCATTTAGCCTATCTGAGTTCCTTTGTAGACTCCTTGGGGTGGGATTTTCCAGCCGCGCTCGCCACAAAGTTGGAAAATCCCGCCAGAGGTCAACAGACCTTTGCATGGTCCGTGTCCTGCCCACTACGATTCCCGTGGCAGGCGGGATGGAAACGTTCCGTCCCTAATGTCCCCTTCACAACATACTTTCTTACCTATCGTTTTGCCATCAGGAAAATTTGGCAACCGTACTTTTGGTCCCTTCATTCAAATCATTTAGGTAAATTGTAAAGACCTGAGGTCCGAGCACTGATCCCTGTGGCACACTGCTTGTTATATCTTACCATCCTGAAAAATACCCATTTATGCCAACTCTGTTTCCTCTTAACTTTTTTTTATTCATTCGTGGGTCATGGGCGTTGCTGGCTGGCCAGCATTTACTGCCCATCTCTAGTTGCCTGAAGGCAAAGAACAAAGAACAAAAAACAAAGAAAATTACAGCACAGGAACAGGCCCTTCGGCCCTCCAAGCCTGCACCGACCATGTTGCCCAACTGAACTAAAACCCCCTACCCTTCCAGGGACCATATCCCTCTATTCCCATCCTATTCATGTACTTGTCAAGACGTCCCTTAAAAGTCACTACCGTATCCGCTTCCAATACCTCCCCCGGCAGCGAGTTCCAGGCACCTTCTGTGTAAACAACTTGCCTCGTACATCTCCTTTAAACCTTGCCCTTCACACCTTAAACCTATGCCCTCTAATAATTGACTCTTCCACCCTGGGAAAAAGCTTCTGACTATTCACTCTGTCCATGACCCTCATAATCTTGTAGACTTCTATCAGGTCGCCCCTCAACCTCCGTCGTTCCAGTGAGAACAAATCAAGTTTTTCCAGTCTCTCCTCATAGCTAATGTCCTCCATACCAGGCAACATCCTGGTAAATCTATTCTGTACCCTCTCCAAAGCCTCCACATCCTTCTGGTAGTGTGGCGACCAGAATTGAACACTATATTCCAAGTGCTGCCTAACTAAGGCTCTATAAAGCTGCAACATGACTTAGAACATAGAACATAGAACATTACAGCACAGTACAGGCCCTTCGGCCCTTGATGTTGCGCCGACCAGTGAAACCAATCTAAAGCCCCTCTAATCTACACTATTCCAATATCATCCATATGTTTATCCAATAACCATTTGAATGCTCTTAATGTTGACGAGTCCACTACTGCTGCAGGCAGGGCATTCCACGCCCTTACTACTCTCTGAGTAAAGAACCTACCTCTAACATCTGTCCTATATCTCTCACCCCTCAATTCAAAGCTATGTCCCCTCGTGTTAGCCATCACCATCCGAGGAAAAAGGCTCTCACTATCCACCCTATCTAATCCTCTGATCATCTTGTATGCCTCTATTAAGTCACCTCTTAACCTTCTCTCTAACGAAAACAACCTCAAGTCCCTCAGCCTTTCCTCATACGATCTTCCCACCATACCAGGCAACATCCTGGTAAATCTCCTCTGCATCCTTTCCAACGCTTCCACATCTTTCCTATAATGCGGCGACCAGAACTGTACGCAATGCTCCAAAGTGCGGCCGCACCAGAGTTTTGTGCAGTTGCAGCATGACCTCCTGGCTCCGAAACTCAATCCCTCTACCAATAAAAGCTAACACACCGTATGCCTTCTTAACAACCCTATCAACCTGGGTGCCAACTTTCAGGGATCTATGCACATGGACACCCAGATCCCTCTGTTCATCCACACTACCAAGTATCTTACCATTAGCCCAGTACTCTGTATTCCTGTTACTCCTTCCAAAGTGAATCACCTCACACTTTTCCGCATTAAACTCCATTTGCCACCTCTCAGCCCAGCTCTGCAGCTTATCCGTGTCCCTCTGTAACCTGCCACTTCCCTCCGCACTGTCTACAACTCCACCGACTTTAGTGTCATCCGCAAATTTACTAATCCATCCTTCTACGCCCTCACCCAGGTTATTTCTAAAAATGACAAACAGCAGTGGCCCCAAAACAGATCCTTGCGGTACACCACTAGTAACTGAACTCCAGGATGAATATTTCCCATCAACCACCACCCTTTGTTTTCTTACAGCTAACCAATTCCTGATCCAAACCACTAAATCACCCTCAATCCCATGTGTCCGTATTTTCTGCAATAGCTCACCATGGGGAACCTTATCAAACACTTTGCTGAAATCCATATACACCACATCAACCGCTTTACCCTCATCCACCTCTTTGGTCACCTTCTCAAAGAACTCAATAAGGTTTGTGAGGCACGACCTACCCTTCACAAAACCGTGTTGACTATCCCTAATCAAATTATTCCTTTCCAGGTGATTATAAATCCTATCTCTTATAATCCTTTCCAAAACTTTGCCCCCAACAGAAGTAAGGCTCACCGGTCTATAATTAACAGGGTTGTCCCTACTCCCCTTCTTGAACAAGGGGACAACATTTGCTATCCTCCAGTCTTCTGGCACTGTTCCTGTAGACAATGACGACACCATTTTTAAACTCAATGCTCCGGCTGATGAAGGCAAGCATGCCGTATGCCTTCTTGACTACCTTCTCCACCTGCGTTGCCACTTTCAGTAAGTAACCTGTGCACCTGTACACCCAGATCCCTCTGCATATCAATAAAAACATAAGAACATAAGAACTAGGAGCAGGAGTAGGCCATCTGGTCCCTCGAGCCTGCTCTGCCATTCAGTAAGATCATGGCTGATCTTTTTGTGGACTCAGCTCCACTTACCCGCCCGCTTACCATAATCCTTAATTACTTTACTGTTCAAAAATTTATCTATCCTTGCCTTAAAAACATTCGATGAGGTAGCCTCAACTGCTTCATTGGGCAGGGAATTCCACAGATTCACAAACCTTTGTGTGAAGAAGTTCCTCCTCAACTCAGTCCCAACTCAGTCAATACTCTTAAGGGTTCTGCCATTTACTGTATATTTCCTATCCGTATTAGACCTTCCAAAATGCATTACCTCACATTTATCTGGATTAAACGCCATCTGCCATCTCTCCATCCAAGCCTCCAAACGATCTATATCCTTCTGTATCCTCTGATGGTCCTCATTGCTATCTGCAAATTCACCAACCTTTGTGTCGTCTGCAAACTTACTAATCAAACCAGTTACATTTTCCTCCAAATCATTTATATATATTACAAACAGCAAAGGTCCCAGCACTGATCCCTGAGGAATGTCACTTGTCCATTCAGAAATGCACCTTTCCACTACTACCCTCTGTCTTCTTTGACCGAGCCAGTTCTGTATCCACCTTGCCAGTTCACCTCTGATCCCATACGACTTCACCTTCTGCACCAGTCTGCCATGAGGGACCTTGTCAAAGGCCTTACTGAAGTCCATGTAGACAACATCCACTGCCCTACCCTCATCAATCATCTTCGTCACCTCCTTGAAAAACTCGATCAAGTTAGTGAGACATGACCTCCCTTTCACAAAACCATTTTGTCTCTTGCTAATACGTCCACGTCCACTTATTTCAAAGTGGCAGTTGAGAGTCAACCACATTGCTGTGGCTCTGCAGTCACATGTAGGCCAGACCAGGTAAGGATGGCAGATTTCCTTCCCTAAAGGACATCAGTGAACCAGATGGGTTTTTCCAACAATCGACAATAGTTTTATGTTCATCAGTAGGTTCTTAATTCCAGGTATTTTTTATTGAATTCAAATTCCACCATCTGAACCTGAGTCCCCAGAACATGAGCTGAGTTTCTGGATTAATCGACTCGCGATAATACCACTAGGCCATCGCCTCCCCGATTACCAATCTTCTATCGATGCCAACATCCTGTCACCCATGACAGATGAAATTTAATGTATAAAAGTGTAATGCATTTTGATAGGAAGAATGCAGAGAGTGAATAAATTGTACAATTTTAAAGAGAGCATAGCAGAGACCTGAGTATGTTCGTGTCAATGTTTGTAATTGGCAGGGCAGATTAACAATAGGGCTGCACGGTAGCGCAGTGGTTAGCACTGCTGCTTCACAGCTCCAGGGTCCTGGGTTCAATTCCCGGCTGAGATATTAGAACATAGAACATAGAATAGTACAGCACAGAACAGGCCCTTCGGCCCATGATATTGTGCCGAGCTTTATCTGAAACCAAGATCAAGCTATCCCACTCCCTATCATCCTGGTGTGCTCCATGTGCCTATCCAATAACCGCTTAAATGTTCCTAAAGTGTCTGACTCCACTATCACTGCAGGCAGTCCATTCCACATCCCAACCACTCTCTGCGTAAAGAACCTACCTCTGATATCCTTCCTATATCTCCCACCACGAACCCTATAGTTATGCCCCCTTGTAATAGCTCCATCCACCCGAGGAAATAGTCTTTGAACGTTCACTCTATCTATCCCCTTCATCATTTTATAAACCTCTATTAAGTCTCCCCTCAGCCTCCTCCACTCCAGAGAGAACAGCCCTCGCTCCCTCAACCTTTCCTCATAAGACCTACCCTCCAAACCAGGCAGCATCCTGGTAAATCTCCTCTGCACTCTTTCCAGCGCTTCCACATCCTTCCTATAGTGAGGTGACCAGAAATGCACACAATATTCCAAATGTGGTCTCACCAAGGTCCTGTACAGTTGCAGCATAACCCCACGGCTCTTAAACTCCAACCCCCTGTTAATAAAAGCTAACTCACTATAGGCCTTCTTCACAGCTCTATTCACTTGAGTGGCAACCTTTAGAGATCTGTGGATATGGACCCCAAGATCTCTCTGTTCCTCCACAGTCTTCAGAACCCTACCTTTGACCCTGTAATCCACATTTAAATTAGTCCTACCAAAATGAATCACCTCACATTTATCAGGGTTAAACTCCATTTGCCATTTTTCAGCCCAGCTTTGCATCCTATCTATGTCTCTTTGCAGCCTACAACAGCCCTCCACCTCATCCACTACTCCACCAATCTTGGTGTCATCAGCAAATTTACTGATCCACCCTTCAGCCCCCTCCTCTAAGTCATTAATAAAAATCACAAAGAGCAGAGGACCAAGCACTGATCCCTGTGGCACTCCGCTAGCAACCTGCCTCCAATCCGAAAATTTTCCATCCACCACCACCCTCTGTCTTCGATCAGACAGCCAGTTACCTATCCAATCGGCCAACTTTCCCTCTATCCCACACCTCCTCACTTTCATCATAAGCCGACCATGGGGGACCTTATCAAACGCCTTACTAAAATCCATGTATATGACATCAACTGCCCTACCTTCATCAACACACTTAGTTACCTCCTCAAAAAATTCTATCAAATTTGTGAGGCACGACTTGCCCTTCACGAATCCGTGCTGACTATCCCGGATTAATCCGCATCTTTCTAAATGGTCGTAAATCCCATCCCTAAGGACCTTTTCCATCAATTTACCAACCACCGAAGTAAGTCTAACCGGTCTATAATTACCAGGGTCATTTCTATTCCCTTTCTTAAACAGAGGAACAACATTTGCCATTCTCCAGTTCTCTGGCACCATCCCCGTGGACAGTGAGGACCCAAAGATCAAAGCCAAAGGCTCTGCAATCTCATCCCTTGCCTCCCAAAGAATCCTAGGATATATTTCATCAGGCCCAGGGGACTTATCGACCTTCAGTTTATTCAAAACTGCCAGTACATCCTCCCTCTGAACATCTATTTCCTCCAGCCTATTCGCCTGTAACCCCTTCTCTTCCTCAAAAACATGGCCCCTCTCCTTGGTGAACACTGAAGAAAAGTATTCATTCATCACCTTGCCTATCTCTACTGACTCCATACACAAGTTCCCACTACTGTCCTTGACCGGCCCTAACCTCACCCTGGTCATTCTTTTATTCCTCACATAAGAGTAAAAAGCCTTGGGGTTTTCCTTGATCCGACCCGCCAAGGACTTCTCATGTCCCCTCCTAGCTCTCCTAAGCCCCTTTTTCAGCTCGTTCCTTGCTAACTTGTAACCCTCAATCGAGCCATCTGAACCTTGTTTCCTCATCCCGACATAAGCTTCCCTCTTCCTTTTCACAAGACATTCCACCTCTTAGGTGGGTTAGGTTTTTTAGGGAATATAAAGACTGACAAATCCCCAGGGCCTGATGGAATCTATCCCAGGCTGCTCAGGGAGATGAGAGATGAAATCGCTGGGCCTCTGACGCAAATCTTTGTCTCGTCACTGGACACAGGTGAGGTCCCAGAGGACTGGAGGATAGCTAATGTGGTCCCGTTATTTAAGAAGGGTAGGAAGGATAACCCGGGAAATTATAGGCCGGTGAGCTTGACGTCCGTGGTCGGGAAGTTGTTGGAGAGGATTCTTAGAGATAGGATGTATGCGCATTTAGAAAGGAATAAACTCATTAATGATAGTCAGCATGGTTTTGTGAGAGAGAGGTCATGCCTCACTAACCTGGTAGAGTTTTTTGAAGAGGTGACTAGAATGGTTGACGAGGGAAGGGCCGTGGATGTCGTCTATATGGACTTTAGTAAAGCGTTTGACAAAGTCCCTCATGGTAGGTTGGTGCAAAAGGTTGGATCTCATGGGATAAAGGGGGAGGTGGCTAGATGGGTGGAGAACTGGCTTGGTCACAGAAGACAGAGGGTGGTAGTGGAAGGGTCTTTTTCCGGCTGGAGGCCTGTGATGAGTGGTGTTCCGCAGGGCTTTGTATTGGGACCTCTGCTGTTTGTGATTTATATAAACGATCTGGAAGAAGGTGTAACTGGGGTGATCAGTAAGTTTGCGGACGACACGAAAATGGCTGGACTTGCAGATAGTGAGGAACATTGTCAGAGGCTACAGAAGGATATAGACAGGCTGGAAATTTGGGCAAAGAAATGGCAGATGGAGTTCAATCCAGATAAATGCGAAGTGATGCATTTTGGTAGAACTAACGTAGGGGGGCACTATACGATAAATGGCAGAACCATAAAGGGTGTAGATACGCAGAGGGATCTGGGTGTGCAAGTCCACAGATCCATGAAGGTGACGTCACAGGTGGAGAAGGTAGTGAATAAGGCATCTGGCATGCTTGCCTTTATAGGACGGGGCATAGAGTATAAAAGTTGGGGTCTGATGTTGCAGTTGTATAGAGCGTTGGTTCGGCCGCATTTGGAATACTGCACCCAGTTCTGGTCGCCACACTACCGGAAGGACGTGGAGGCTTTAGAGAGAGTGCAGAGGAGGTTCACCAGGATGTTGTCTGGTATGGAAGGGCTTAGTTATGAGGAGAGATTGGATAAATTGGGGGTGTTCTCACTGGAAAGACAGAGGATGAGGGGTGACCTAATGGAGATGTTTAAAATTATGAAAGGCATAGATAGGGTGAACGGTGGGAAGCTTTTTCCCAGGTCGGTGGTGACGTTCACGAGGGGTCATAGGCTCAAGGTGAGGGGGGGAGGTTTAACACGGATATCAGGAGTACATATTTTACACAGAGGGTGGTGGGGGCCTGGAATGCGCTGCCGGGCAAGGTGGTGGAGGCGGACACACTGGGAACGTTTAAGACTTATCTAGATAGCCACATGAACGGAGTGGGAATGGAGGGATACAAAAGAATGGTCTAGTTTGGACCAGGGAGCGGCGCGGGCTTGGAGGGCCGAAGGGCCTGTTCCTGTGCTGTATTGTTCTTTGTTCTTTTGTTCTATTCAGCCTCTCCTTATAACTCAATCCATCAAGTCCCGGTAGCATCCTAGTAAATCTTTCCTGCACTCTTTCTCGTTTAATAATATTCTTTCTATAATACGGTGGCCAGAACTGTACACAGTATTCCAAGTGTGGCCTTACCAATGTTTTGTACAACTTCAACAAGACGTCCCAACTCCTGTATTCAATGTTCTGACCGATGAAACCAAGCATGCTGAATGCCTTCTTCACCACTCTGTCCACCTGTGACTCCACTTTCAAGGAGCTATGAACCTGTACCCCTCGATCTCTTTGCTCTGTAACTCTCCCCAACGCCCTACCATTAACTGAGTAAGTCCTGTCCTGGTTCAATCTACCAAAATGCATCACCTCGCATTTATCTAAATTAAACCCCATCTGCCATTCGTCAGCCCACTGGCCCAATTGATCAAGATCCCGTTGCAATCTAAGATAATCTTCTTCACTGTCCATTAAGCCACCAATCTTGGTGTCAACTGCAAAATTAGTAACCATGCCTCCTATATTCTCATCCAAATCACTAATATAAATGACAAATAACAGTGGGCCCAGCACTGATCCCTGAGGCACACCGCTGGTCACAGGCCTCCAGTTTGAAAAACAATCATCTACAACCACCCTCTGTCTTCTGCCATCAAGCCAATTTTGTATCCATTTAGCTACCTCACCGTGGACCCCGTGAGATTTAACCTTATGCAACAACCTACCATGTGGTACCTTGTCAAAAGCCTGGCTAAAGTCCAGTGGGAGTAACTGCATTGCTCTTGGAGAAAGTGGGTGCAGTGTCAATGGGCTGAATGGACTCCTTCTGTGCTGTACTGTGTTTCAATGATATTTTGGCAGCTTTCATTCTGTGGAAACCACAAACTGCCAGAAAAGAATATTGAATTTCATTGTACAATGTTGGATTTTGTATCCTTCACCTCTCGAGCTGTTTGGCCAACATTGCAGTGACTGGGTTAGTGAGTGTATGTATCAAGCCTTGTCTGAATGTATTCCCATTCTCTCTGGTGGCAGGGCTGGCTTGAACCCTCCTTTCAACATTGATGTGCCACAGTGACAGCAACTTGTGTGGCCTTTTAGAAAGTGTGCAGAAACAGGGAAAGGTTGTCCAGTTCCACAAGGATGTTGAGGAAGCTCGCAGACTTGGTCTGATCCAAGCAAACAGTAGGAAAATAATGTGCGTGCAAAAATTGGCACTCGCCCCGATGCCATGCTAGCAGCCTGCACAGGAGGCAAGCCGACAGCTGTTTGGGCCAGAGCTCCCAGGATCCTGGGTTAAAGGGGTGCTTCAGCCTATATTCTCTGTCGCCAGATGTTTCGTGTGAGTTGACACCACTTCTCACAACACCAGGTCACAATTCTTCCCATGAAAACACAGCATTAATCACAGGCCTCATCCCATTGAATGGAGAATGGCAGCCTCTTTAAAGAAGCGCTTATTTGCCTGACTTCCCACCATCCACACAGCCTGGGCAAGCTCCTTCCACCTTTTCCCCAATTGTGCAGGTCGCAATCTGGTGAATGCTTCCCTCCTGGCTGGTGACAGAGGTTTGCCAGTGGTGCCAGATGTGGACCCGGCCCCCGATTTGACCGCTGTGCAAAATGAAGGCTCCCAACTTGAAATGTTTGCGCAGTTAGGAAAACAGTCCACAAGTTGCCCAGTCCTGTAGAACTGCGTCAGTCAGGCTGGAGCCAGCTGCAGGAAGTAGATCCTGAAGGCTGGTCTAAACTGCAATTGACCTGTTCCCTGGGCAGGCCGTGAAGTTCCCTGGAGCAAAATTATCTGCTACACTGAACAGACAAAGACTGTGAGATCGTGCTGTCTCTCATGCACTAACAAGCAACACGGTGGCACAGTGGTTAGCACTGCTGCCTCATAGTGCCAGGAACCCGGGTTCGATTCCCGGCTCGGGTCACTGTCTGTGCGGAGTCTGCACATTTCCCCATATCTGCGTGCGTTTCCTCCGGGTGCTCCGGTTTCCTCCCACAGTCTGAAAGATGTGCTGGTTAGGTGCATTGACCCGAACAGCTGCCAGAGTGTGGCGACTAGGGGATTTTCACAGTAACTTCATCGCAGTGTTAATGTACTTGTGACAATAATAAATAAGCTTAAAAAAAATTAAGCCTCACCCAAATGAGCAAAATCAAGGTAAGAAGGAAAGAAATTACAGCAGACTGAGGGGCGACCTGATCGAGGTGAACAAGATTATGAGGAGCGTGAGTGGATAAGGAGCAGTTTTTCCCCTTAGTTGAAGGGTCACCCACAAGGGGATATATGTTCAAGGTGAGGGGCAGGAGATTCAGGGGGGATGCGAGGAAAAACGTTTTTACCCAGAGGCCAGTGACGGTCTGTTAAAGTTAAAGTTAAAGTTTATTTATTAGTCACAAGTAAGGTTGACATTAACACTGCAATGAAGTTACTGTGAAAATCCCCTAGTCGCCACACTCCGGCGCCTGTTCAGGTCAATGCACCTAACCAGCACGTCTTTCAGACTGTGGGAGAAAACTGGAGCACCCGGAGGAAACCCACGCAGACACGGGGAGGGTGGTGGAGGCGGGTTGCCTCACATCCTTTAAAAAGTATCTGGATGAGCTCTTGGCACGTCATAACGTTCAGGGCTATGGGCCAAGTGCTGGTAAATGGGATTAGGTGGCAGCTCAGGTGTCAGTGCAGACCCGGCGGGCTGAAGGGCCATTTCTACACTGTATGATTCGATGATTCTATTGGAGACATTCACAACACCAGGACACTCCAAAGTACTTCAATGCCAACAGAATACTTTAAAGATCATAAGAACATAAGAACATAAGAAATAGGAGCAGGAGTAGGCCATCTAGCCCCTCGAGCCTGCCCCGCCATTCAATAAGACCATGGCTGATCTGAAGTGGATCAGTTCCACTTACCCGCCTGATCCCTATAACTCCTAATTCCCTTACCGATCAGGAATTCATCTATCCGTGATTTAAACATGTTCAACGAGGTAGCCTCCACCACTTCAGTGGGAAGAGAATTCCAGAGATTCACCACCCTCTGAGAGAAGAAGTTCCTCCTCAACTCTGTCCTAAACTGACCCCCCTTTATTTTGAGGCTGTGCCCTCTAGTTTTAGTTTCCTTTCTAAGTGGAAAGAATCTCTCCATCTCTACCCTATCCAGCCCCTTCATTATCTTACAGGTCTCTATAAGATCCCCCCTCAGCCTTCTAAATTCCAACGAATACAAACCCAATCTGCTCAGTCTCTCCTCATATTCAACATCCCTCATCTCTGGTATCAACCTGGTGAACCTTCTCTGCACTCCCTCCAAGGCCAATATATCCTTCCGCAAATAAGGGGACCAATAGATCGGTCGAGGTTGTTATGTAGGAAACATAGCAGCTGATCTGCACACAGCAAACTCCAATAAAACAATAATAAAACGACTGGACATCCTTACCGGAATTTTACCCGCATGCCCGCCCCGGAACCAGGGCGGGTGAGTCTCGCAGAACGACATTCTCCGTTGGCTTCGGCCGGGATCTTACAAGCCTCAGGCGGTCGAGGTGGTAAAATTCTGTCACCTGTTTTTAGAGATGTTGGTTCAGGGACAAATATTGTCCAGGAGATCAGGGATAAATAACTCTTCTTTGCCACTGGACTGGTGACCTGAAGACCTGGATGAATGATCTGCAGGCATGAGGTTTCATTCATCAGTTTGTAGTTTGTCATGATCCCAGCGGATGTTAATTCTGGCCAAGTCAGATCCCAGGGTGAAACCTGCTTTGATAGATCCGAACAAAACCATGGAGGAAAGTTACTGAACAAGTTCACAGGAGTCTACTGATAAACCTTTACTTACAAACTGTAGTATCTTGCCAAGGTGGGTGACCATCAAGTAGATTAATGAATATTAATGAATTATTAAGGTATGTAACTATGTATAGAGAGTGATATAAATGCTACCGTATTCCACAACTCCTAACTACAAGGAAAACCCATGCTCGGCTCCAGAATTCGCACGTTCCGGCCCGATTGGCCAAATGGGTCACGTGACCCTCCAAGAGCTTGCCCCTTAAAGGGACAGACTAACACAGGCTCCCACACTAACATAACCACAATGCTACCTTAACCACAATGTGGTCAGGGTCGAATCATAAACCTCAGAAACAGGTCATGTGGCCCATCGAACCTGAACAAACAATCCCACCCAGGCCCCATAACCTCATGTATTTACTCTGCCAGTCCCCCTGACACTAAGGGGCAATTTACTGCACAATTTAATTTTTGAAGTGTCATCACGTTTGCATGTCTTCACGGGTTTCCTCCGGGTGCTCTGGTTTTCATCCACAGTCCGAAAGATGTGCTGGTTAGGTGCATTGGCCATACTAAATTCTCCCTCAGTTGAAGGGTCAGTTACAAGGGTACACAAGTTAAAAGTGAGGGGTGGGAAGTTTAGGGGAAAACCTTTATTACCCAGAAGGTGGTGACGGTCTGGAATGCGCTGCCTGGGAGGGTGGTGGAGGCGGGATGCCTCACATCCTTTAAAAAGTACCTGGATGAGCACTTGGCACGTCATAACATTCAAGGTTGAAAGCGGCACGGTGGCACAATGGTTAGCACCGCTGCCTCACAGCGCCAGAGACCCAGGTTCGATTCCCGGCTTGAGTCATTGTCTGTGGGGAGTTTGCACATTCTCCCCGTGTCTGTGTGGGTTTCCTCCGGGTGCTCTGGTTTCCTCCCACAATCCAAAGATGTGCTGGTTAGGTACATTGACCTGAACAGGCGCCGGAGTGTGGCAACTAGGAGAATTTCACAGTAACTTCATTGCGGTGTTAATGTAAGCCTTACTTGTGACTAAGAACTAAACTTTAAGGCTCCGGGCCAAGTGCTGGCAAGTGGGATTAGGTGGGTAGGTCAGGGCCTTTCGTGCGCCGGTGCAGACTCGATGGGCCGAAGGGCCTCTTCTGCACTGTGGGATTCTGTGATTCTGTACCCGACCAGGCACCGGTATGTGTAGCGACTGGGGGATTTTCACAGTAGCTTCATTGCAGTGTTAATATAAGCCTACTTGTGACACTAATAAATAAACTTTAAACTCAATTTGCACACAGTAAGATTCCGCCGACAGCAGAAGTCACAATGCTGGGACTTTTAAACCGGGGATTCCAGATTATAAAACACCCAGCAACTCTTCCTTCACTGGATTGACTGGAGCTACAGGATACATGCCAATGGTTGGGAAGCTGAATCAGTTCCCAGTTCAGACATTTGTATTTATTTAATTTTCAAAACTGAGAGTTTTACTCAGTAATTCGAACCTGCACCAGCTCAAAGGAGCCAAGAAAGTGTGTAGGATTCCCCGAAGGGATTTAAAAAAAAAACATGAATTAAGGAGGTCACATTACACGCCAAGTGGCAGGGAATGTATTACTCGACATTTATCCTTGTGGATCTTTTCCAGGAAAGCACAAGCTATTACAGACTACATGCACTCGACAGACCATCACACACGTAGCTCATGGCGATAGACAGCAGAGTTAGAGCTATTTCCTTGGCAGAAAATAAGTAAGAGTTCAGGTTCCAGAGTGGACAAAATAAAACTAAACTAACAATACTTATTTTTTAAATAAATACTTTCATTGAAAAATAGGGTAAATAAAAATACCGGGGAATAATGGGAATAATGGGTACCTGGAAGAGATTAGAGTCTGGAATCTAATTCAGGAGACAGCCCTCTCCCTTTACATTCCCGATTAACACATTTCAATCACAATTGAACTGTATACAACTTTTTTAAAAATTCATTCGTGGGACATGGGTGTTTATTGCATTTATTGCCCATCCCTAGTTGCCCGAGGGCAGTTGAGAGCCAACTTCTGGAGTCACATGTAGGCCAGACCAGGTAAGGAAGGCAGATTTCCTTCCCTAAAGGGCATTAGTGAACCAGATGGGTTTTTACAACAATCAACAATGGTTTCACAAGATTCTTAATTCCAGATTTTTTATTGAATGCAAATTCCACCATCTGCCGTGGCAGGATTCGAATCCAGGTCCCCAGAACATTAATAGTCGAGCGATAATATCACTAGGCTATCACCTCCCAATATTATAACACAAATCAAGTTTTAGACAAATAAAGTTTAAAGTTTATTTATTAGTGTCGCAAGTGAACTTACATTAACATTGCAATGAAGTTACTGTGAAATTCCCCTAGTCGCCACACTCCGGCACATGTTTGGGAACACTGAAGGAGAATTTAGCATGGCCAATGCACCTAACCAGCATGTCTTTCAGACTGTAGGAGGAAACTGGAGCGCCCGGAGGAAACCCACGCAGACATGGGGAGAACGCGCAGACTCTGCACAGAGAGTGACCTAAGCCGAGAATCGAACCCGGGTCCCTGGCACTGTGAGGCAGCAGTGCTAACCACTGTGCCACCATGCTGCCCCTCAAACGTCTCAAACACAGTCCTTTATTAGCTAAGTCGGTCTGGAGACTTCCTGAATTTTTGGGAGCATTGTAATTCAGCAGCAAGTGCTCTGGCAGTCGAGGTAACTTCGGTTTGAACCACAATGGATTGAAGATGTGTCAGTGCAAATAACTACTCCAGTTCCCACTGGAACACTGCTTGTTCCTCGGGGTAGCTTGCTGCTACATTACTTTCATTCGGAGCAATATCACTGACAGGCATACTGGGGGCAGACTGCCCCATTGATTCTGTGTTCAATTCTCTCCTTCCCAAATGGCTCGGTGTTCTTTTACCTTTAATCCTTGAACATCTATTCCATTCGACACTGGGCCTAGAATCATAGAATCCTACAGTGCAGGAGGCCATTCGGCCCATCGAGTCTGCACTGACCAGAATCCCACCCAGGTCCTATCCCCATAACCCCATGCATTTACCCTAGTGAATTCCCCTGACATTAGGGGCAACTTAGCATGGCCAATCAACCTAACCTGCACATCTTTGGACTGTGGGAGGAAACCGGAGCACCCGGAGGAAACCCACGCAGACACAGGGAGAATGTACAAATTCCACACGGACAGTGACCCAAGCCGGGAATCGAACCCGGGACCCTGGTGCTGTGAGGCAGCAGTGCTAACCACTGTGCCGCCGTGCAGCCGCGCCCTGTTCTGACGATTGCCATTCCAGGGGCTAAATTTGGGCTAGCACTATAATTCTTTCCAAGTACCAGGTCATCCAGCTCAAGTACCCTGTCCGTCTTTATCAAGTCGTTATGCTTCTTCTGCGCATTCTGTTTCACCTTCGCCCTCCTCGCTAAATTTGGAAATGCCAGATCCAATCTTGTCCCCAGTATGTCTGCCTATTAGTAACTGGGCAGGTGTAACACTGTGTTGCCATGAGGTGTTGTTGTATAGGTGATGGGGAAATGAGCCAGGGGGTGGGGAAATGTAGAGAGGATGAAGACTGTTTCTTCATGGTGGATTTGAATGTTTGGACGGCTCTCTCAGCCAATCCGTGTGAAGCAGGGCGATGGGGTACGGGTCGAATATGTTGGTTCTCAGGAAATGCTGGAACTTTCCGCTGGTGAGAGCAGTCCCACAATCGCACACCAGCTCCTCAAGCAACCCGTGGGTGGTGAATGTCTGTCGCAATTTCTCAAAGGTTACTGATGAGGTCATGGTCTTCATTTTGTATACGTCCAATCATTTGGAATGCGCATCTGTAATGAGAAGGAATGTGGAGCCCATGAATGGGCCCGTGTAGTCGCACCCAAGGTCAACCTGGCCACACCTAAGGGTGCATTAGCGCAGCAGCCAGTTTCTGCTGCATTTAACATTGGGCACATTGCTTGACCGCATTCTCGGGGGCGATTCTCAAAACAGTTCTAAGTGCTTAATTCGCGGGGAAACTGGTGTAAATCAGGACTGTTTTTCCAGTGGGAATTCACACTCGAATCTCCCACACCCTGTGCAATGCGGAGGTCACAATCGTGAATATCAGTAAAAGCTCGGGGGGGGGCGGGGCCTATTCACGCCGGAGTCTGATAGTTCTGGAACTCTGCGCATGCGCAGTGACCCCGATCTGTCAGCCTCCCGATCGCTGGCCAGCCTGGGACCTCCGCAGTGCTGCCCCACCCACCCTTCCCATGGCCTGATGGCGGCCTGATCGCAGCACCCACAAGCATTCCCAGGCCAGTCTTGACTTCCTCCTGTCCCAGAGCTCCGCAATCTCCAGCCCCCCTCCCCTCAGTAGTGATGATCTCCTGCCGGCAGACCCACCCCGCTGAAATCCCACCCCGTCCCCCGCGTCAGAGGCAGACCATCCCCACCCCCCCCTCCTATGAGAGGCAGACTCCCCACCAGAAGGTAGACCCCCCAGCAGACCACCCCCTTCCCCCAGCCCTCCCCAATCGCTGGCCTCCCTCCGATCCTATCTGCAGAGTGGCATAGGGACCCCCCCACCCCCACTGGTCACCCCGCCCACAATAGGCCCCATCCCCTTGGCCCCACTGCCTTGGCACTGCGCAGTGCCAGGGGACACAGGCTGGCACTGCCAGGGTGCCTATGCCCAGGGGGCACCACCCCCCTGCCGCCCGACACCCGGGGGGGCCCAATTGCTCTGGTGGGTCTCCCGCTAGTTCCCCAAATGTAGGGAGCTACTCTAAACCCCACCAGAGTGAAATACTCCTGGTGGGGTTGGAGATGCTATCGGGTCGGGATAACTCAATCCCGAGCCTGATAATGACATTTAAAATAGATTGAAAACAGATTAAAAGCACTTACCTTGTCTTCCCGCTGGTTTCCAGCGTGGTCCTGACTGCGCCTGCTCTCCGGCAGTGGGAGACATGCACGCGTCAGGAACGCGTGCGCAAATCCTGCAAAATGGCCGACACGCACATCTCCCAACCTGACGCGCCAAAAAACTAGCACGTCGGGATGGGAGAATCCGGCCCTCAATATCAGTATTGAGCAGATTCTCAATGTCGGTACCTGCCCTGGGTCACCATTCGCAACTGCCTGTAAGCATCTTCCTCTTTGTCATCCAGGATGGGCACAATGTAACTCTTGTCACAATAACTTTCTAGCGGGAGTGGGAACACCCACCCCTGCTCCCCACAATAATACGCCATCCTCCCAACTTAACTCAAGGGCTTTAACTGCTCAAACCCCTCATCAGAATGCCAGCAGTGGAGGACCATATGCCTAACTCAAGATAATATGGGGCATTGGTGAGGCCGCAGCTGGAATACTGTGTGCAGTATTGGTCCCCTTATATGAGGAAGGATATATTGGCATTGGAGGGAGTGCAGAGAAGGTTCACCAGGTTGATACCGGAGATGAAGGGTGTTGATTATGAGGAGAGGCTGAGGAGATTGGGTTTGTACTCGTTGGAGTTTAGGAGGATGAGGGGGGATCTTATGGAGACTTATAAGATAATGCGGGGGCTGGATAGGGTGGAGGCGGAGAGATTCTTTCCACTTAGTAAGGAAGTTAAAACTAGAGGACACAGCCTCAAAATAAAGGGGGGTCGGTTTAAGACAGAGTTGAGGAGGAACTTCTTCTCCCAGAGGGTGGTGAATCTCTGGAATTCTCTGCCCACTGAGGTGGTGGAGGCTACCTCGCTGAATATGTTTAAAGCGCGGATGGATGGATTCCTGATCGGTAAGGGAATTAAGGGTTATGGGGATCAGGCGGGTAAGTGGTACTGATCCATGTCAGATCAGCCATGATCTTATTGAATGGCGGGGCAGGCTCGAGGGGCTAGATGGCCTACTCCTGCTCCTATTTCTTATGTTCTTATGTTCTTATGGTCTTTCTGGGTCCTGACCTGTCACGCCGATAGGGCCAATGTTTAGAGGAAAAACAATTTGCTGTGGTACCAGCAGGTTGGGGAAGGCGGCTAAAAGCATCCAGATTTGAACTGTGTGCCCGGCCAATGCAGAAAAATATACTCATAGGCTGCTAGCAATAAAACCCAGTGTTGGACACTCGCTGAAGCTATGGGAAGAATGGCCTTAAATAGGCCCAATAGGGCTTTGTGGTCAGTAACTACCATGAAATGCTGTTCACGAATGTACTGATGGAACTTCTTCACTCTGAAGATGACAGCTATTCCCTCTTTCTCAATTTGAGAATAAGCTTTGGAAAGAGTCCTTGAAGTTTAGGCCATCAGCCTTTCTGCACCATCTTCCATCTAATGCGATTAAAGCTCCGATTCCATAAGGAGATGCATTGACAGGTGTCAGGTGTCCAGATCACCAATAACCTGCCCTGCTCCCGCCATGCCGACACTATAGTTAAGAAAGCCCACCAACTTTCTCAGAAGACTAAGGAAGTTTGGGGTCTTTCTCTGCATGGAGGTCAGTGACCAGTGGAGTGCCCCAGGGATCTGTTCTGGGACCCTTGCTGTTTGTCATTTTCATAAATGACCTGGATGAGGAAGTGGAGGGATGGGTTGGTAAGTTTGCTGACGACACCAAGGTAGGTGGTGTTGTGGATAGTTTGGAGGGATGTCAGAAGTTGCAGCGAGACATAGATAGAATGCAAGACTGGGCGGAGAAGTGGCAGATGGACTTCAACCCGGATAAGTGTGTGGTGATCCATTTTGGCAGATCCAATGGGATGAAGCAGCAGTATAATATGAAGGGTACCATTCTTAGCAGTGTAGAGGATCAGAAGGACCTTGGGGTCCGGGTCCATAGGACTCTTAAATCGGCCTCGCAGGTGGAGGATGCGGTCAAGAAGGCATACGGCGTACTGGCCTTCATTAATCAAGGGATTGAGTTTAGGAGTCGGGAGATAATGCTGCAGCTTTATAGGACCCTGGTTAGACCCCACTTGGAGTACTGCGCGCAGTTCTGGTCACCTCATTACAGGAAAGATGTTGAAGCCATTGAAAGGGTGCAGAGGAGATTTACAAGGATGTTGCCTGGATTGGGGGGCATGCCTTATGAGGATAGGTTGAGGGAGCTTGGTCTCTTCTCCCTGGAGAGACGAAGGATGAGAGGTGACCTGATAGAGGTTTACAAGATGTTGAGAGGTCTGGATAGGGTAGACTCTCAGAGGCTATTTCCAAGGGCTGAAATGGTTGCTACGAGAGGACACAGGTTTAAGGTGCTGGGGGGTAGGTACAGAGGAGATGTCAGGGGTAAGTTTTTCACTCAGAGGGTGGTGGGTGAGTGGAATCGGCTGACGTCGGTGGTGGTGGAGGCAAACTCGTTGGGGTCTTTTAAGAGACTTCTGGATGAGTACATGGGATTTAATGGGATTGAGGGCTATAGATAGGCCTAGAGGTGGGGATGTGATCGGCGCAACTTGTGGGCCGAAGGGCCTGTTTGTGCTGTGGCTTTCTATGTTCTATGTTCTATGTCAGCTACGACTCTCACCAACTTTTACAGATGCACTGTAGAAAGCATTCTTTCCAGATGTATCACAGTTTGGTATGGCTCTTGCTCTGCCCAAGACCATAAGGAACTACAAATTGTTGTGAACCAAGCCAAATCCATCATGCAAACCAGCCTCCCATCCATTGACCCTGTCTACACTTCCCGCTGCCTCGGCAAAGCAGCCAGCATAATCAAGGACCCCACGCACCCCGGACATTCTCTCTTCCACCTTCTTCCGTCAGGAAAAAAAATACAAAAGTCTGAGGCCACGTACCAACCAACTCAAGAACAGCTTCTTCCCTGCTGCTGTCAGACTTTTGAATGGACCTACCTCGCATTAAGTTGATCTGTCTCTACACCCTAGCTATGACTGTAACACTACATTCTGCACTCTCTCCTTTCCATCTCTATGTACGGTATGCTTTGTCTGTATAGTGCGCAAGAAACAATGCTGTATACTAATACAAAGAACAAAGAACAAAAGAACAATACCCGCCCAATTTTCCAGCCTATCTACATACCATGTGATAATAATAAATCAAATCAAAATCTAATCAAATCATTGCAGGCAGGAATTATCGAACTAAGAAGCTGGATGACCGCAATGCCAGTTTAACCTTCAAAGGCTTCTTTTGGATTCTATTTCCAATACCACACCTGGTGCTTCTTGAGTAGTGTGTGCAGGGGTGCCAACTCTGTAGGAAGATTACGAATAGATGTTCCATAATAGTATTCTGATACATTTCTGGAGGCTGGTACTTCCTTAATTGTTTTACTCTTTTCCATAGGTGTAGCCCTCCACTTTGAACCCTCAGTACATTACTTCATGAGCCTGGAACATACATTTCTCGTCTTTTTAGCCTCATTGCAGTCTGTTTAAATCTGTTTAAAAAATCTTTGAGGTTTGCCAGATGTTCCTGCAGTCAGTGCACCATCTAGATAGACAACCTTCTTTGGCTCCTGTAGTAAGCTTTTCACCGTGCGTTGGAAAATTGCACATGCTGATGAGACTCCGAAGGCTAGCTGAGTACACTGCTTAGGTTGGAGTTGTTCTTTATTCCAATGCATCTGCTTTCGCAATCCTTTCAGTTTATCGGTTGCTGAGTTTCTTTCAAGTTGAATCCATCATTCATGAAAGAAATGTTTTATAATGCTCTTCCATCTCAGGTCAATCCCCTTCCAACAACCTGCTCTGAAAACCCTGCTCACGTTTTACCATCGATGATTCCTTCCTCCTCAGCAGCTGAGCCAATTCACAACATTCTAAAACAACCAACAACATTCCAAATAAAAAAGCCCACCACATTCTAAAGAACAAGTCAATTTGCCCCATTCCCCAATATTAACGGGTCCTTTAAAAAAATGTGGATCCAGATCCATTTCTTCACCAAAAGGTAATCAGTTCTTCCTTGGGCCAGATCCTAACTGTGTACCAAGTTTTGTTGAAACCCGTCCATTTGCTTTCGAGGTACATTGTTTACAAACCGACAAACAGATAGGTGTGAAATCTCTGCCCATCTTCATTGGCGGCAGTAATAAGGGGGTTGATCATTTTGGAGAGAAGTGTGGGGGGGGGGTGGCACGGTGGCACAGTGGTTAGCACTGCTGCCCCACAGTGCCAGGGACCTGGGTTCGATTCCCAGCTTGAGTCACTATGTGGAGTTTGCACATTCTCCCCGTGTCTGTGTGGGTTTCGTCCATGTGCTCCGGTTTCCTCCCACAGTTCAAAGATGTTTATGTTTATTTATTTATTAGTCACAAGTAAGGCTTACATTAACACTGCAATGAAGTTACTGTGAAATTCCCCTCGTCGCCACAGTCCGGCGCCTGTTCGGGTCAATGCCCCTAACCAGCACGTCCTTTGGAATGTGGGAGGAAACCGGAGCACCCGGAGGAAACCCATGCAGACATGGGGAGAATGTGCAAACTCCACACAGACAGTGACCCAAGCCGGGAATTGAACCCGGGTCCCTGGCACTGAGGAACAGCAGGACTAAGCAATGTGCTACCATGCCGCCCTGTGTGGGTTAGGTTGATTGGCCATGCTAAATTGCCCTTAGTGTCAGGGGGATTAGTGGGTAAAATACTTGGGGTTATGGGAATAGGGCCTGGGTGGGATTGTTGTCAGTGCAGGCTCGATGGGCTGAATGGCCTCCTCCTGCACGGTGGGGATTCTATTCTATTCTATAAGAAGAGAAACTTATTCACTCTTTGGAATCCCCTCTTCCCGAGGTTTGTGGATGCTCCATTATTGGGTATATTCAATATACTCCAGGGGGATGATCTTACCCTTGCGCTCCGCCGGTCGATGGGCAGGGTGAACCGGTATGACCGTGGGAAAGCTGAGAAGTCAAGTACTCGCCTCTTGTGATTGTACCAGCACCGGATATCTGGCGCAACAGTGAGCTCAGGACGGAATCTCGATCAGCCGTGGAGCTGTGCGGTAGAGGGGAGGCAGGGGGCAGGCTGAGACCATGAAGGCCCACTGAAAGATGTGCTGGTTAGGTGCATTGGCAACGCTAAATTCTCCCTCAGTGTCCCCAAACCGGCGGCCGGAGTATGGCGACTGGGGGATGTTCACAGTAACTTCTTTGCAGTTAATGTAAGCCTACTTGTGACACTAATAAGTAAACTTTAAACTTTGATAGCAGCAGAGGCAGTGACAGGTCTCTCCTACTCTCAGCACAGAAACCTGCACATGTGCAATGGAGCCCTCTGCTGCCATCAGCCGGCTTTTGGTAGATTTAGGACCCGCCCACTCCCCCTACTGGCGAGAAACAGATGAAGGGTTTTTTTATTGCACAGGGTGCATAAAATTCGACTGGTGATCTTGTGAATTAATGGATCTGAAACTCTCCCGTTTCATGCTCATTCTGGGACGAGAATGTTTTTGTTAAGATCACCTCCCGGGTCTCTCAGGGAATGAAGGAAGCAGGCGGGAAGGTGGAATTGGTGGAAGATCAGGTTTGAGAGGCTGAATGCTCTGTGCCTGTTCCCATTAGGTTTCTATGTTCTTAAATAAAAAGAAACATGCAATTTCTTTTGGCTGTCTGTGACGTTTCTCCTGGGCCGTTCCCAGCAGTATCTGAGAGAGTAATTCCCAAAGACCATCATCTGGCAACAGCACCTCCAATCAGCTAAGTGACCCAGAAAATTATTTTTCTGTATGGTTTCTCACTCCCTAAACAGCACTTTCCCTCTCCCCCCCATCCCTCCCTCCACACACACACACACACACACACACACACACACACACCAAGAGCTTGCTGGGAAATAGTGTCTCTGTTCACGTAGCTTTGATTATTGGGATTAACAATCAACTAGAAAAAACAAATAACGACCCCCCCCCCCAACTCAATGTACACAGAGAACCCACCCCTCCCCACACACACACAAGGGGAATGCCCCAATCCCTCAGAGACACGGGGACCCCCTCTTTTTTTTCATTCATTCATGGGATATAGGCGTCATAGAATCCCTCCAGTGCAAAAGGAGGCCATTCGGCTCATCGAGTCTGCACCGACCACAATCCCACCCAGGCCCCATCTCCGCAACCTCATGCATTTACTCCAGCTCGGCCCCCTGGTGGTGGTGTTCCCATGTATCTGCTGCCCTTGTCCTTGTGTGTTTGTGGTTTGGAAGATGCTATCTAAGGATCTTTGGTGAATTGCTGCAGTTCATCTTGTAGATACACTGCTGCTACTGAGCGTCGGTGGTGAGGGTGTGGATGTTTGTAGATGAGGTTCCAATCAAACAGGCTGCTTTGTCACAGAATCACAGAATACTACAGTGCAGAAGAGGCCCTTCGGCCCATCGAGTCTGCGCCAATGCATGAAAGTTCCTGACCTGCCCACCTAATCCCACTTGCCAGCATTTGGCCCATAGCCTTGGATGTTATGATGTGCCAAGTGCTCATCCAGGTACTTTTTAAAGGATGTGAGGCATCCCACCTCCCAGGCAGCGCACTCCAGACCGTCACCACCCTCTGGGTAAAAACGTTTTTCCTCAAATCCCCCCTAAACCTCCCACCCCTCACTTTTAACTTGTGTCCCCTCGTAACTGACCCTTCAACTAATGGGAACATCTGCTCCTTATCCACCTTGTCCATGCCCCTCATAATCCATGCCCCTCAATCAGGTTGCCCCTCAGTCTTCTCTGCTCCAGAGAAAACAACCCAAACCTATCCAACGTCTCTTCATAACTTAAATGTTCCATCCCAGGCAGCATCCTGGTGAATCTACTCTGCACCCCTTCCAGTGCGATCACATCCTTCCTACAATGTGGCGACCAGAACTGCACACAGTACTCCAGCTGTGGCCTCACCAAAGTTCTATACAACTTCACCATGACCTCTCTGCTTTTGGAATCAACCCCGATTGATAAAGGTGAATGTGCCACATGCCTTTTTCACCACCCTATTTACCTGCCTTTCCACCTTCAGAGATCTATGGACAAACACACAAAGGTCCCTTTGTTCTTCGGAACTTCCCAGTGTCAGACCTGTCATCGTATACTTCCTTGTCAAATTACTCCTTCCAAAGTGCATCACCTCACACTTTTCAGGGTTAAATTCCATCTGCCACTTATCCGCCCATTTCACCATCTCGTCTCTATCTTCCTGTAACCCAAGACACTCAACCTCACCGTTAACCACCCGGCCAATCTGTGTGTCATCGGCAAATTTTCTGATCCTACCCCCCACAGTCATCTATGTCATTTATATAAATGACGAACAACAAGGGGCCCAGCATGGATCCCTGTGGTACGTCACTGGCCTCCAGTCACTAAAGCAGCCGTCTGTCACCACCCTCTGTCTCCTACTGCTCAGCCAATTATGAATCCACCTTGTCAGATCACACAGCATCCCATGTGCACTAGCCTTCTTAATAAGTCTCCCATGTGGGATTTTGTCAAAGACTTTGCTGAACTCCATGTAAACTACATCAACCACACTACCCTCATCCACACACTTGGTTGCATGCTCAAAAAATTCAATCAAATTTGTTAGGCATGACCTCCCTCTGACAAAACCATGTTGACTAGCCCTGATCAAACCTTGCCTCTCCAAATGGAGATAGATTCTCTCCTTCAGAATCTTCTCCATAGTTTCCCAACTACAGACGTGAGACCCACTGGTCTGTAGTTCCCTGCCTTGTCTCTACAACCTTTCTTAAATAGTGGGACTGGATGGCGTCAAGCTTCTTGAGCTGTTGTTGGAGCTGCACCCATCCAGGCAAGTGGGGAGTATTCCATCACACTCCTGACTTGTGCCTTGTAGATGGTGGGTAGGTTCTGGGGAGTCAGGAGGAGAGTTACTTGCCGCAGTATTTCGAGCCTCTGATCTACTCTTGTAGCTACTGTGTTTATGTGGTGAGTCCAGTTGAGTTTCTGAGATTAATCCAAATTGTATAGGTTTCAGTGTCAGAGATAAATGAACATTTACTTTCTTTCAGTATGAACAGAAAATGTTTGATTAGATTCAATTTGATTTATTATTGTTACATGTATTTTGCTACAGTGAAAAGTATTGTTTCTTGCACACTATACAGACAAAAACATACTGTTCATAGAGTACATAGGGGAGAAAGAAAGGAGAGCGTGCAGGATATAGTGTTACAGCTGCATGGCTTGGCGGCATGGTGGCACAGTGGTTAGCACTGCTGCATCACAGCGCAAGGGACCTGGGTTCGATTCCCAGCTTGAGTCACAATCTGTGCGGTGTCTGCACGTCCTCCCACAGTCCGAAGGACGTGCTGGTTAGGTGCATTGGCTATGCTAAATTCTCCCTCAGTGTACCCGAACAGGCACTGGAGTGTGGCGACTCGGGGATTTTCACAGTAACTTCATTGTGGCCTACTTGTGACACTAATGAATAAACTTATGAAACTTAACTAGGGTGTAGAGAAAGATCAGCTTAATATATGGTAGGTCCATTCAAAAGTCTGATGGCAGCAGGGAAGAAGCTGTTCTTGAGTCAGTTGATACATGATCTCAGACTTTTGTATCCTTTTCCTGACGGAAGAAGGTGGAAGAGAGAATGTCCGGGGTGCGTGGGGTCCTTAATTATGCTGGCTGCTTTGCCGAGGCAGCGGGAAGTGTAGACAGAGTCAATGGATGGGAGGCTGGTTTGCGTGATGGACTGGACTACGTCCACGACCCTTTGTAGAAGTATAAGCTACATTGATGGGTGTACATTTACTAAAATGATATCCTGAACAACAAACTAATCCAGCTGAACTCTTAGCATCGACTAGCAAAGTAAAGCAGAAATGAGCCTATTGATCCACTGTGGTCAGATAGTATTTTTTATAGCTATTAGTTCTGAGATTATTGTTATGTGTCATATGCCACTGCACTAGTAGTTAGCGATATCACAGCACGTACACAGCATTTTCCCTGCGTGTGAAATTAATACAATATTGCAGAGTTATAAACGTGACTCCTTCACGGCTGGTTGTAATTCTGACATTGTGCAAACTGGGTTGCCGCGAATCAGTCACCCGTTTGACACCTCCCCTGAATTTTGCTTCCATTAAGGTTTTGCATAAAGTCAGGATCGATCACGCTCCACAAACCCTTTGAGGCTTCTTAAATTGCATTAACTTGATACCCAGCAACCTACTCAGCTAACTGTGCTCTGTGGAATCCTAGCGACCTAATCACTACCTAATCTAAAGCACACAACCTGATCTAGACCACGAGTTAGCCTCTGCCACGCAGAATACATTCTCATATGACAAAGATATTCGCACTGATTTATATCTTGCTGAACGATGCTCCGTGTGACATTATACACACTATGATACGAGGGTGGAGGGGTGAGGGCAAGGGGGGGGGGGGGGAAACAAAGCCAAGATTCCCCCATTTATTCGGTGGCACAGTGGTTAGCACTGCTGCCTCACAGCTCCAGGGAGCCGGGTTCGATTCCCGACTTGGGTCACATTCTCCCCGTGTCTGCATGGGTTTCCTCCGGATGCTCTGGTTTCCTCTCACAGCTCGTAAGACCTGCTAAATTCTCCCTCAGTGCACTCCGAGCAGGCGTCGGAGTGTGGCGACTAGGGGATTTTCACAGTGACTTCATTGCGGTGTTAATACAAGCCTACTTGTGATGCAAATAAATAAAAATAAAATATTCTGAGATCATCGGTGAGCCCTGATGAAAAGTGCTTGTGAGCGTTGGCTGCAGGGACAAGTGGGATTGCCATAGCTGTGGAATTATCCTGCTGACGATGTCTCAGTTCACACCAGCTCACTTGGGCTGACTGGAGCTTTGAATCGGGGTGGCATTTCCATCTCTGAGTGAGATGGCACAGGGTTTTAATCTCCACTCCTGCCTCTGAGTCAGATGGTACAGGGATTATTTGGGCAGTACGCTGGCACAGTGGTTAGCACTGCTGTCTCGCAGCTCCAAGGACCCAGGTTCGAATCCTGCATCAGGTCACTGTCTGCACAGAGTTTGCACGTTCTCCCTGTGTCTGCGTGGGTTTCCTCCGGGTGCTCTGGTTTCCTCCCACAGTCTGAATGATCTGTTGGTTAGGTGCATTGGCCGTGCTAAATCCTCCCTCAGTGTACCCGCTCGCCATGATTCCCGTGGCGGACGTGAAAATTCTGTGTAGAGACTGGACAGCCTGAAGGAGGGAAATCATAGAATCATCGAATTCCTACAGTGCAGAAAGAGTCCATTCGGCCCATCGTGTCTGTACTAACTCTTTGACAGAGTATCTCACACAGGACCTCTTCCCCCGGCCTACCTCCACAACCCCACGCATTTTCCATGGCTAATCCCATCTAACCTGCACATCTTGGGACACTGAGGGAAAGTTTAGCATGGCCAATCCACCTAACCTGCACATCTTTTGGACTGTGGGAGGAAACCAGAGCACCCGGAGGAAACCGGAGCAGATACGGGGAGAATGCACAAACCCAATGGAGAATTCTACAAATTAGACTGTACCTTATATTGGACAAGTGAATTGGGGGGGGGGGGAGGGTTTTGCAGATAGTGTGAAGTGCCTGTGAGTGCGCTCATCAGTTGTCGAGGCATCTCCCCCCAACCATGATGGAGCAGTGCTTTGGCCCGCGTTTCTGGTGCCCTCTGCTTCAATGAGCCGGATAGCATTCCTTGTTGCACCCACACACATATCAGCAAGAAAGATGAATGAGACACAATACCAGGCACAGAACAATGAGCTGGCGAGGGAAACTTTCCAGCCTGTATGCTGAGAACTGCACGTACACACCTCATTTGCAACCTCAACAGCTTTAGAATAGAAAGATTAAGACCCAACAGAAAAAAGAAATCACAAGCCAGGAATATCACATTCTTGTCACCGTTTGTTTTCCTTCTGTTTTTGGCACAGTTGACCCAGGATTGTTGTGTATTTGCTCAAGTGACAGAATTAAGTTTCTCTCTCTCTCTCTCACTCTCATTTTTCCTTCCTTCAGCCAATTTAATTAAAGGGACAGTGCTTTTCTTTTCATCTCTTTGTTCGAAATCTCATTTAACATCACAAAATTCATAATTCGGCAAGATTAGAGGTTAGCAAAAAAAATCAACCGACTTGGGGACGGCATGGTGGCACAGTGGTTAACGCTGCTTCCTCACAGTGCCAGGGACCTGGGTTCAATTCCCGACCTGGGTCACTGTCTGTGTGGAGTTTGCACGCTCTCCCCGTGTCTGCGTGGATTTCCTCTGGGTGCTCCTGTTTCCTTCCACAGTAACATCATTGCGGTGTAAATGTAAGCCTACTTGTGACACTAATAAATAAAATTTAACTGTTAATAGGGTGACATGGTTAACTCTCTAAAGGGCAGCACGGTGGCACAGTGGTTAGCACTGCTGCCTCACAGAGCCAGGGACCCGGCTTGGGTCACTGTGTGTGTGGAGTTTGTACGTTCTCCCCGTGTCTGCATGGGTTTCCATCTGTCCATCTTTTCCTCTCTCTATCTGCTGAGGGGTGAGATTGAAGATTCGGGGAAGTTAACTGCACTGTTTGACCATTCCTGTGTGGAGATCAGGGAGGGAGCTTTGTTAAATACGGGGATGCAATTAGGCCAGACAGAACAAGTCACACCGGTCTGTTCAACCTGTCCCATACCATTCGGATGTCTTTGTCCTTCATGGTGCAGATGCACCCTGTGGAGCCATGAAAATTGCGGGGCGAGGAGGAGAATTCCACCGGTGGCACAGTGGTTGGCATTGCTGCCTCACAGTGCTGGGGCCCGCGTTCCATTGCCAGCTTGGGTCTGTGCGGAATCTGCACGTTCTCCCCGTGTCTGCATGGGTTTCCTCCGGTTGCTCCGGTTTCTTCCCCTAGTCCAAAGATGTGCAGGTCAGGTGGATTAGTCATGCTAAATTGCCCCTTAGTGCTGGGATGGGGTGGAGTAATCGGATAATAGAGGTTTACAGCATGGACACAGGCCCTTCGGCCCAACTTGTCCATGCCGCCCTTTTTTCAGCTCGAAGCTAGTCCTAATTACCCATGTTTGGCCCATAACCCCCTATATCCATCTTACCCATATAACAGTCTAAATGCATTTTAAGAGGCAAAATTGTACCCGCCTCTACTACTACCTCTGGCAGCTTGTTCCAGACACTCACCACTCTCTGTGTGAAAAAATTGCCCCTCTTGTCCCTTTTGTATCTCTCCCCTCTCACCTTAAACCTCTGCCCTCTAGTTTTAGACTCCCCTACCTTTGGGAAAAGATGTTGACTATCTAGCTGATCTATGTCCCTCATTATTTCATAGATCTTGATAGGGCGGCATGGTGGCACAATGGTTAGCTCTGCTGCTTCACAGCGCCAGGGACCCAGGTTCGATTCCCGGCTTGGGTCACTGTTTGTGTGGAGTTTGCACGTTCTCCCCGAGTCTGCATGGGCTTTCTCCGGGTGCTCCGGTTTCCTCCCACACTCCAAAAGATGTGTGGGTTAGGTGAATTAGCCATGCCAAATTCTCCCTCCGTGTACCCGAACAGGCGTCGGAGTGTGGCGACTAGGGGATTTTCACAGTAACTTCATTGCAGTGTTAGTGTACTTGTGACTTATAAATAAACTTTAACTTTAAGATCACCCCTCAGCCTCCTGCGCCCCAGGGAAAAAAGTCCCATCTCTCCAGCCTCTTCTTATAACTCAAACCATCAAGTCCCGGTAGCATCCTAGTAAATCTTTTCTGCGCTCTTTCGAGTTTAATAATATCCTTTCTATAATAGGGTGACCAGAATGGTACACAGTATTCCAAGTGTGGCCTTACCAATGTCTTGTACAACTTCAAGAAGACGTCCCAACTCCTGTATTCAATGTTCTGACCGATGAAACCAAGCATGCCAGTTAGGGTTAGGCTATAGGGATAGGGCCTAGGTGGGATTGTTGTCAGTACAGCATGATGGGCCGAATGGCCTCCTTCTGTGATGTAGGGATTCTATGATTCTAAAAACTTGGACTGATTTAGGAAGAAACAAAGAATCTGGCAAGTCTCTTCTGGATCTCTCTCGGTGATTGGAAGGGTAGAGGAACAGCAGATGGTGGTATGTGAGTAGTCTGCGGAAACAACACAGAAGGGAGAGAAGGAGAGCGGTTGAATAATATTGCATCGGGTAAAAAGAGTGATGCTTTAACAGCTGCAACAGATTGGAACTCCCCAGAGTGAAGGAAATGGCTGCCCCAGCTGTCATCCCATTACAAACAAGAGACACACACACACACTGGGCACCTGCTGCAAAACCTGGCTCACACCATGTAGGGCCTCAAATCTCCCCCCTGGGCCTCAGGAGGAAGCACATCTGGCCTCCTCAGCACCTGGAATGACCTCACCGCCATTGGGATTGGCACAGCCTGAAGGGATAGGCCTCTTTGAGGCCAGGTTGTGAAGTTTACAGCCTGGAGGCCATTGCCGGGTGACCCACGGTGAACTGGGGCTGGTTAGGATAATTGGCCGGGATTTTCCGATGTCGCAAGAACGATGCCAGCGAGAACGGGGAACCTGGTGCTCAGCCAAAACTCCACTCAGTGCAGCGGGACTGGAAAATCCCAGCTACGGGCGAGGTCGGAGAGTCCCGGCCAGTATCATTTAGCAGGATGTTAGGCTACAGGTCCAAGATTCCCATTTTTGTTTGCTTTTAACTTCCTGCTGTTTGAAACAAAAAAAATTGCTCCTGATTTAATCATCTGTGGAAGCGGTAAAGCAGCGGCATGTCCAAAGTTCCATTCAAGTTATCTTCAAGGATCTGATAAACACTGGATGTTGTGAAACCGTCCCCTTCAGTCAGGCGGCACGGTGGCACAGTGGTTAGCACTGCTGCCTCACAGCGCCAAGGACCCGGGTTCAATTCCAGCCTTGGGTCACTGTCTGTGTGGAGTTTGCACATTCTCCCCATGTCTGCATGGGTTTCCTCCGGGTGCTCCGGTTTCCTCTCACAGTCCAAAGATGTGTGGGTTAGGTTAATTGGCCAGGATAAATTGACCCTAGTGTCAGGAGGACTAGCTAGGGTAAATGTATGGAATTACGGGGATAGGGCCTGGGTGGGATTGTGGTCGGTGCAGACTCGATGGGCTGAATGGCCTCCTCTTTGTTGTATGAGGAATGGTTGAGGACTCTGGGTCTGTGCTCGTTGGAGTTTAGGAGGATGAGGGGGGGATCTTATTGAAACTTACAGGATACTGCGAGGCCTGGATAGAGTGGATGTGGAGAGGATGTTTCCACCAGCAGGAGAAACTAGAACCAGAGGGCACAACCTCAGACTAAAGGGACGATCCTTCATAATAGAGATGAGGAGGAATTTCTTCAGCCAGAGAGTGGTGAATCTGTGGAACTCTGTCACAGAAGGCTGTGGAGGCCAGGTCATTGAGTGTCTTTAAGACAGAGATAGATAGGTTCTTGATTAATAAGGAGATCAGGGGTTATGGGGAAAAGGCGGGAGAATGGGGATGAGAAAAATATCAGCCATGATTGAATGGCGGAGCAGACTCGACGGGCCGAGTGGCCTAATTCTGCTCCTATGTCTTTTGGTCTTATGGTCTTCTGCACTGTAGGGTTCTATGTCCAAAGTTCCATTCAAGTTATCTTCAAGGATCCTATAAACACTGGATGCTGTGAAACTGTTCCCTTCAGGCACTTGCACAACTGTGTGACAGCTTTGGGGGGGGAGGGAGGGTTTGGATTCCATTCATCAGCATCAATCTGTGTATGATTGAGGACATGGGGCTGACTATTGACAGCCACCTCCCTGCACTTGCTGCTAATCCCCACCCCCTCCCAGTAACACTTACCTTTCACTTACCTATCAGTCCAATACCCCAAGAGTCGGGGAGGGAGGGGGGGGGGGCGGTTCTTGTTGTTGTGAGCCAGACCAGATAAGGATTACCTTCCCTACAGCACATGAGTGAACCAGATGGGTTATTACGACAGTGGATAGTCGTAGACCAGCTTTCAATTCCAGATTTTATTAATCCAGAATTTAAATTCCTCCAGCTGCCGTGGTGGGATTCGAATCCATGTTCTGAGAGCATTAACCAAAAGAGAAAATGCTGGAAAATCTCAGCTGGTCTGGCAGCATCTGTAAGGAGAGAAAAGAGTTGACGTTTCGAGTCCAGATGTCCCTTTGTCAAAGCTAAAAGGCAAAGAAACGTCAGTTTTTTCCTCTCCTCACAGATGCTGCCAGACCTGCTGAGATTTTCCAGCATTTTCTCTTTTGGTTTCAGATTCCAGTATCCGCAATTTGTTTTTATCCTGAGATCATTATTTTATTTTTATATATATATATTAGTTTCACAAGTAGGCTTACATTAACACTGCAATGAAGTTACTGTGAAAATCCCCTAGTCGCTACACTCCGGCGCCTGTTCGGGTACACTGAGGGGAGAATTTAGCACGGCCAATGCACCTAACCAGCACGTCTTTCAGACTGTGGGAGGAAACCGGAGCACCCGGAGGAAACCCACGCGGACACAAGGGAGAAAGTGCAGGCGCCACACAGAACTCCAAGCTGGAAATCGAACCCGGGTCCCTGGCACTCTGTGGCAGCAGTGCTAACCACTGTGCCACCGTGCCGCCATTGGGTTGGGGGTCTGGATTATTAGTCCAGTGACAATAGCACTGTACCACTGTCTCTCTCTAAAAGTGCGCAGCAAACGTTTGTGTGAATGTTTAGGGAGTGAGCCTGGTGGTTAAGATGTGGAAACTGCTACGACAGAGAGTAGTTGAGGTGAATAACTTAGATGCATTTAAGGTACAGGCTTGAGGGAGAGAGAGTAAAAGAAGATTATGTTGGTGGGGGGAGGTGAGGTAGGGTGGAAGGAAGATAGCTTGGGGTATAACCAGCGACAGGAACCTGTTGGGCTGAAGGGCCTGAGCTCGATGTAATATGGCTCTCTGTTTAATTCTCTGCAATTTCATCAGGACTGGCAAAGAGTCTACTCCTGAAATATTAACCTTTGGTCGGTTCTTTCCAAAAAGATCTGACTGACCTGCTACGTGTTTCCAGAACTTTCTGCTTTCGTTTCAGACTTTTACTTGTTCTTTAGTTTTCTCTGATTACTTAGAATTCTTACAGAGCAGATTCGGCCCATTGAGTCTTCACTGACATCAATCCCATCTCTGTAACCCCACCTATTTACCCTCGCTAGTCCCCTCTGACACTAAGGGGCAATTTAACATGGCCAATCAATCTAACCCGCACGTCTTTCGGACTGTGGGATGAAACCGGAGCACCCGGAGGAAACCCATGCAGACACGGGGAGAACATGCAGTCTCTGCACAGACAGTGAGCCGAGCTGGGAATCGAATTAGGGTCGCTGGTGCTGTGAGGCAGCAGTGCTAACCACTGTGCCACCGTGCTGCCCGAAGCTTCAATGCTTTCCTGGCTGGTCTCTCATCTCCAACCTCCCATTCATCCAAG